>NC_083464.1:7277500-7282500 GCF_030014155.1 Tachysurus vachellii | reverse complement strand
TTGCTTTCATTATATATTGTGTTCCTGTATTTTTGAAAAAGATGGCAATCATTATAGAGAACCTGTATAAAGATGTGGGGTGGCACGGTGGCTTAGTGGTTAACAAGTTCGCCTCACACCTCCAGGGTTGGGGGTTCGATTCCCGCCTCCGCCTTGTGTGTGTGGAGTTTGCATGTTCTCCCTGTGCCTCGGGGGTTTCCTCCGGGTACTCCGGTTTCCTCCCCCGGTCCAAAGACATGCATGGTAGGTTGATTGGCATCTCTGGAAAATTATCCGTAGTGTGTGATTGCGTGAGTGAATGAGAGTGTGTGTGTGCCCTGTGATGGGTTGGCACTCCGTCCAGGGTGTATCCTGCCTTGATGCCCAATGACGCCTGAGATAGGCACAGGCTCTCCGTGACCCGAGGTAGTTCGGATAAGCGGTAGAAAATGAGTGAGTGAATGAGTGAGTGAGTGTACAAAGATGTCACTTAAAATACAATTAGTTACTTATTGTGCTGAGTATTGCAACCAAGGTCTATATTTTTGTGCATCAGCACACAACACATGTAATGATCAGCCAACTACTGCTGCACACAGCATGAGTTCCAGACCATGGCACAGCATGATCAATACCCCCACCTTCACTACCAATTAACGTAGCGGGTGTTTGGGCTGTTTCCTTGGCACGAGTTGCCTAGGCTCTTGCCTATAGGATATACTGCTACATTACATTGCTAACCATGTTTTTTTTATTCTATATAGTGACAAGAACAGAAAGTGACAGACAGTTGGATCAAGAATGTAAAGAACAAGAGACAGTGAGCAAGAAAATGAAATTCTACACAACTACAAAGCTGTCTTTATTGGCACCAAATAAAAGTTAACCTCCCATGGGGAAAGCCCACAGTCCCCAGTGGTGATGAGCTCTCCCTACAAAGGTCATCTGCCTTATGGCTTTATAATGAACAGTGGTGGAAAATATATATATATATATATATATATATATATATATATATATATATATATATATATATAGATAAAAGCCAAGCCACAGCCAGTAGTTTCAATTACGAAGAGAAATGAATGTGATGTTGCATAAACTCTTCATTAGTTCACTTTTGCATTTACTAAACACCAACAAGGCAGCTTTCTGTTTAAAGCCTCTTTTGTGGACATTTTTTTTCTTCTCACTGATATCAAGCTTTGAAAGAAAGAAAAGAAGCTTCAGAAGCTTCAGAAGCTCAAAAGCGAAGCCATATTTCTTGTGTGCATGCAATTAGAGATGCTGTTCTTTAACACTGGCTTTGAATCCAAGTTTAAAAAATTGCACAAAAGAAAATTTATATTACGTGAACATTAATACCTTCTGCCACACTATATATACAGTCGTATGCAAAAGTTTAGGAACCCCTGACAATTTCCATGATTTTCATTTAGAAATATTTGGGTGTTTGGATCAGCAATTTTATTTTGATTTATCAAATAACTGAAGGACACGGATATTTGAATACCTGTAACTACTTAGCACTGATTAATTGGAACACACAATTGGTTTGGTGGGTCATTAAGCCTTGAACTTCATAGACAGGCGCATACAATCATGAGAAAAGGTATTTAAGGTGGCCAATTGCATGTTGTTGTTCTATTTGACTCTCCTCTGAAGAGTGGCAACATGGAAGCCTCAAAACAGCTCTCAAATGACCTGAAAACAAAGATTGTTCAACATTATGGTTTAGGGGAAGGCTACAAAAAGTTATCGCAGAGATATAAGCTGTGTGAGGAACATAGTGAGGAAATGGAAGACCACAGGCACAGTTCTTGTTAAGGCCAGAAGTGGCAGGCCATGTAAAATATTGCAGAGGCAAAGGCGAAGGATGGTGAGAACGGTCAAAAACAGCCCACAGACCACCTCCAAAGACCTACAACATCAACTTGTGCAGATGGTGTCACTGTGCATCATTCAACAATTCAGCAGACTTTGCACAAGGTGAAGCTGTACAGGAGAGTGATGCGAAAGAAGCCTTTTCTGCACACACGCCACAAACGGAGTCACTTGAGGTCTGCAAACGCACATTTGGACAAGTCAGCTTCATTTTGGAATAAGGTGCTATGGAGTGATGAAACAAAGATTGAGTTATTTGGTCATAACAAGGGGCGTTATGCATGGTGGCAAACAACATTCCAACAAAAACACTTTCTACCCACAGTAACATTTGGTGGAGGTTTCATCATGCTGTGGGGCTGTGTGGCCAGTGGGAACCTGGTTAAAGTTGAGGGTCGCATGGATTCCACTCAATATCAGCAGATTCTTGAGAATAATGTTGAGAAATCAGTCACAAACTTGAAGTTATGCCGGGGCTGGATATTTCAACAAGACAACGACCCAAAACACTGCTCAAAATCTACTCGGGCATTTATGCAGAGGAACAAGTACAATGTTCTGGAATGGCCATCCCAGTCCCCAGACCTGAAGATCATTGAACATCTGTGGGGTGATTTGAAGCGGGCTGTCCGTGCTCGGCAACCATCAAACCTAACTGAACTGGAGATGTTTTGTAAGGAGGAATGGTCCAAAATACATTCATCCTGCATCCAGACACTCATTACAGGCTATAGGAAGCATCTAGAGGCTGTTCTACTAAATATTGATGTGGTTTTTCTGTTGGGGTGCCCAAATTTATGCACCTGTCTAATTTCATTTTGATGCATATTGTGCAATTTCTGTTAATCCAATAAACCTCATTTCACTACTGAAATATTACTGAAGTGTCCTTGAGTTATTTGATAGATCAAAATAAAATTGCTGATCCAAACACCTAAATATTTCTAAATGAAAATCATGGAAATTGTCAGGGGTTCCTAAACTTTGTGCACTTTGCATGTTCCTCTAGCTCTTCGTGAGTGTGTATACAATATTTTATTTAAACTTCTTTAGTTAGAGGTTTTTCTCTATTCAATTAAAGCAACTGTTTAGCTCCATCTTTCATCTCTTACTTATTAAACAGCACACTTACTGGCTGATCCACAATAATCTATTCTGCTAAATCTATTATTACTGTTAATATATGGATTGTATCCATGAATGTATTATCTATAGTAGCAGTGTGTTTGGATTATCTTATATAAAAAATTATTGTTATTTTATATTGAATATGATCGTTCTGGATTACTTTAGTTTATACATGTCCCGAATATGCCAGTTGATTATATAGTAGTTTCAGATAGTTCCTACCTTGGAATAAGATAGTATGCTGTGAAATGATATATTATCGCATTTCCTTCTATTGTCTAAAGTAATTTTTACTCTGTGCTGAGATCTCAGCAGTCTTTTATATTATTACTTGTCAGACTGTGAGATGATCCTAATAAACCGCTTATACAGGCTGTATGATAACGTGTTCTCCGTGTCAGATTTCACACTGACGATCCTCTTTCCATTTCTCTAATGATAGACTTGCCATTAAAGTAAATGAATACATTCTGATCGTGTTCATTCGTGGCAAAGAATTCTTTTTATTCATTTATTTGTCCCTAATGACCAAGCCAGAGGCATTATGAGGAATAAACCTTTAGAGGAACGAGACTCAAAAGGGAACCGATCCAAATCTGGATGCCACCATACACTATACACTAAATAGTTAAGTGTGATTTTGTAATCAGAAGCTTTTTAGCAACTAATGAGTACGAGTGGGGGCACGGTGGCTTAGTGGTTAGCACGTTCGCCTCACACCTCCAGGGTTTGGGGTTCGATTCCCGCCTCCGCCTTGTGTGTGTGGAGTTTGCATGTTCTCCCCGTGCCTCGGGGGTTTCCTCCGGGTACTCCGGTTTCCTCCCCCGGTCCAAAGACATGCATGGTAGGTTGATTGGCATCTCTGGAAAATTGTCCGTAGTGTGTGATTGCGTGAGTGAATGAGAGTGTGTGTGTGCCCTGCGATGGGTTGGCACTCCGTCCAGGGTGTATCCTGCCTTGATGCCCGATGACGCCTGAGATAGGCACAGGCTCCCCGTGACCCGAGGTAGTTCGGATAAGCGGTAGAAAATGAATGAATGAGTACGAGCATCAGCATAATTTCTGAATTCAGTTGTTTTTTGTTTTTCTTTCGGATGCTCCCTGTTTGGGGTCACCATAGCAGATCACCTGTTCCGCATATTAGATTTGGCACAGGTTTTTACGCCAGATGCCCTTCCTGACGCAACCCTCTAATATTTATCTGTGCTTGGGACTGGCACTAAGCGTTAACTCTTCAGTAGCTGGCTACCAGATTTCAGAATTTCTTCTAAATTCATCAGTGACGGAAACCAGAGAGCAAAACTGACCAGCAGTTCAAATCCACCTCCATGGTCTTCAAGTCACATTGTCCACAGCAATCCTATGTCATCTCTAGGTTGTCAATGTGCAGCCATCCAGTGATGAGACACCAAACAGAAGCAGGCAACCAGAATGGATCAGGCAGATCTGGAAAATCTGGCAGATCACTGGTACCTCCGGAGAAGCATGTGTGGCAAAACTGGACAAAAAAAAAATCATTAATCTAGCTTAATAAGAGTGTGTTAAATCTCTTAACTCTAAACTTATAAGAACTAAATATTTTTTTTCAAACACAGTAATAACAGCAAAATATGACTTTTCTACAACAAAGTTCATCTAAATCCCAAACATACACACTTCAAATGATTATTTAATCAGTGTTTTCAGTTACACAGACATTGAGCTCTGCTTACATTATGGTCTTTTATCTGTTTGTATTGTTGCTGGTTTTGTTGACCAAATCCAGAACCGGCTCCTGCTGCAGATAATCACAGTCTGTGCATTTGAAGTTAAGCCTCTGCATCTCTGGGTCTCGAGCCGTCTACCAACCAAAGCACCATGCCATGTTTGTTAACTGTGTGTGGATGCATTTGCTTGGCACAAATAGGAACAGCAGGGGATGTGTTGCTTTTACAGAAAAGTAATTCCCTTCGTCACCCTTATTTATTTTACCCAAAGTAAAGAATTATATGAACTGATTTAAAGAAAGA
>NC_083464.1:7215000-7275000 GCF_030014155.1 Tachysurus vachellii | reverse complement strand
ACAGCGTGACATGCAGCGGTCGCTATCGTTCATACACCAGATAAAAGGTATTAGATACTTGGAATAAACAGTAAAACCCATATTTTCTATTAATTGTATTCTGTTGCCATACCAGGATCATTTCTGGTATACCGTACATTGCTCAACATCTGACATCAATCCAGCAGATACCTGTTTTTGCCATTTTTACTCCACACCCTCATACGATATGCGGCATGTCTGCGATTATTTATACTCCTTATAAGTCATCACCTTACATCACATCTGATCACTGATGGGCTCATTGAAGTCTGGAGGTGATGGATGTCGCTGTTGCAATGGCCAGATTAGCAGCAAGCTATGTCAGCACTGGAGTGTTCAGGGGTGCTTGCAGACATACATACATCACATGAAGAACACGAACAGCATTAGACAGTTGTGATGGATGAAGGCAGGAGTCACATTTACACGTTGTAGACTCACCAGACGTTTGGTGCTGAACCTTCAAAAAAAAAAAAACAGAAATTCACACAGGACAGGAAGATGATACATCAAAAGAGGTGGCGATACATAACAGGGTTACGATGACCAAGCTCAAACCTGCATTTTAATTTACGCTTATTGTGAATTCTTCATATTTTTTATTGCGGAATTTCATAATGTATCAAAAAAAATTATTACATTTCTTAATAATTATTTTCCATCTGTTAATGATTATGAAACTTTAAATAGTAATTACATTGCTTTGATTAAGTGTCACCTCAGTGGAAATATGCAGTAGAATTTTTCTCTCATTCTCATACACAAGTCTTTTTTTAAATACATAAATATTTCATTTTTTAATCAAAAAGTAGGAGCTCATAACCATGTGAAACAACCTCAATGCAATGAATAATGGAATTCGTTTTATATATATATATATATATATATATATATATATATATATATATATATATATATATATATATATATATATATATATATATATATAAAAATATATATATATGTGTGTGTGTGTGTGTGTGTGTTTGTGTGCTGTATTTTTGCTTTATTAACAAGATGATTTGTTTAACAGAGAAACAAATGTATTGTATAGCTCGGTCATAAGCAATAAAGATAAAGGGATTTAATGTTCCCATACCAAATCTATTAGTCAGATCCTCTCTTTCCTAATGTAGGAGCATATAAAGCATATTTTTTAATGCGACTTGTCTGCTTCCTTTTGTATAAATACATTGCCGATACACTCTGAATGAGCAAGGTTCTTATGCATTTGTTTTAAATTCTGCAACAGCAATTAGTTATAGTACAGTATGGTATAGTAATATAGAACTCTATATTACATGGGTGTAAGTGGTGGTGGTGGGGGGGTGGGGTCTTAGCTCCTGTGAGCACTGAGATCAACCTCCCTGGCAAGACCTGAGTCTATAATCCCATTTACTCCAGCAAACATGCAGAATGAAATAAATCCCCCAAACCCCTAGTGAGCGAGGTGGAATTAATGAAGAAAGAAAGTGAGAGTGAGGGTGGAATGGGGCGGTATAAGATATAGGAGAGGGGCAGGTTGAAATATCAAGCATCAGCTAAATAGAAAAAAAAAAAAGAAATTAACCCTGCATGGTAATTGTTTGGGTTTGTGAGTAGACATTAAGCTTCAACAGTTTCAGCATGTTTCAATTTCAACTGGACTCCTGTGCAGCTTTTGTCCAATGCCATTGTAGAAAAATCTTTGTATAAAAGCTAAATGACACTTCCTTCAGCACTAGTGTCATAAGAATAGACCTCCGGAGCCTGAAAGGAGCTGACAGTAGGAGAGAGTTGTCCTGACACTTAGAAACTCTAATGCAAAAGAGTCTCTCAAAGATGAAGATAACCGCATGAAACCTAACAGGCCTTATCACACTGTCATTCCTCTAGCTCTTAAGCACCAGGCATTTATAAATGAGGATCCTTTGCTTAAATGAGGCAGCCAGAAACATTCAAGGATTCCTCAATCACCAGAAAATGACTGTATGGAAAGCTCCCCAGAGGAGCCCAGCCTCCATTAGGGCTTGGATTGATATTGTTTGAGATGGCGGAAAATCTATTAGTTCAGGTCGATCTTCAGTTGTCGTATCAATCAAAGGTGTACAGCCTGTGGCGGATAAGGCCAATGGCATAGAATGCAGAGGTAATAGACTACAAGGCTACAGGTTAACAGGGTCTGCAGAGGAAATCATTAATCAGGTGGTCATTGGACCATGACATGTCAAAATTCTTCCCATGGGCACATGCTTGTCATTTCTAGTTCATGTAATTTTACAAGAAATGTTCATAAATAACAGTTGTTAGTAGATGAAGCAATCTAGGTTTGGGTCTTTAGTACATTCTACGCTGCTAAGAAAGCAATAGTTAAAACAAACCTAGGCTATTCAGATTGTACTGTAAATCGTTCTTAATGGACTTTTCTAGATACATTTACAGCTTTTGGCAGACGGTCTTATCTAGAGCAACTTACATTTTTATACAAGTGTGCAACTAGGGGTTATGGGCCTTGCTTAGGGGCCCAGCAGTGGCAGCTTGGTGGACCCGGGATTTGAAGTCATGACCTTCCAAGTAGTCAAACCCCTTAACTTCTAGGCCACGACATAGATAGTTTGCGACATCTGCCTAAACACTTTAAAGGCCACCAAATGTATATAGATTTCTTGTATATATATATATATATATATATATATATATATATATATATATATATACAAGAGTATATCATTTTTTAACATAGTGCAGCATGGTGTTTGGATCTCCTTAACACACAAATTGTGATGAGGACACCTCACAGGCAGAAACCTTGCTGTTGCTCATCTGCTGTGGTTGTAGGGATGCAGGGACACATGGATGATGAATAAGACTAGCTGCTGCAGGATAGGATTGCAATGTCTATCATGGTGATAGGAGTTCCAGCAATTGGTCAGTGGCTGAGACGTGGTCAGAGACTCAGATGAGGTGGTCATGGAATTGTATGAAGGTTGAATGTGGTAAGTGAGAAGCTGGCATACTGGGGAAAGCAAGATATGCTGGGTACCTGGGTGCTTTGTGTGCAAAGACCTTGTTCTACAGTATTTGTAGGATTTAACTGCCCCAGGCTTGAATCTATGGAAATGGCATTACATATGAAAATGTAGGGTGCATGGGCATGGTTCTGGACACCACAGTACACAGAAGTGCTGCAGATGTCTGTTAGAATACAGACTGGTAGATTAATATGGAGATATTTGCATGAGGACAGGAAAAAGGTTTCACTGGTGGGGAAAGGATTGTTGTCAGGTTTTTAGTAGTCAGATGTTTCCATGGTCTGGGCTTAGACTCTGGTGTTTTACCCATTCCCTAGTGCTCTTCTAACTTTCCCTTTCTCATATTCCCTATATTTGTCTCTCCCCCACTTCCTATGTGTGTGTTTGTGTGTCCCTGGGCATGGCACTCAACTTCCTGATCAGTGAAGGCAACATCTCCTCAACTCCTCATCAGACTGCAGCACATGCAGCTCCTGGTTCTCCATACACTCATGACCAGATCTTCTGCATGTGTGGTACCAATGCACACCAATTTTCCTGTCTTTCATGTGCTCTGCTTTTGTTTTCTTGTGTCTTGTTCTAGTGTAATCCTGTTTCTCCTGTAACTCTCACTCTCATCTCTCACACTGACCGAGTTTGGAATCCTGCCTTGCCAGAACCTCCTAGACACGCTTCTTCCTCACACATCTCAACAATCATTTTCCCTTCAGATAAACCCACTTTACCTTTAGTTCCTGACTCTATGCTTTCTGGATCCAAAGCATACTTAGGATATAACAGTAATATATTTTATACAGTATATGGTACTATTTTTAACCAACATAACAGAATTTCCAATCATCCCAAGTGTCTCTCCGGTTGTGCAACATAACAGACAGTTGGAAATCATAAAGACAATTATTTTAATTTAACATTTAGATAGAGAGAAGAGAGACAATATGGAGATATGGAGTCAAAAAAAGGATAGGAAAAAAGTCTAGACCTGGAATTCTCTTAGCCTCACAAATCAGACAAAACAAAAAGTTTAAGATTATAATGCAGTAACATTGTCATCAAGTATTGTGAATTTTTCAAACCTTTATAATATCTATATTCTACACAGCAGATGTATTTTCCCCCAGGAAGTCACAAATATAATCTCTTTGTTTAATAAATATAGATTGGAATATGGATTATCCTTTGCCTGTGTTTTGGCCCACACTAAGAGCATCGATGGGCATAATAAATACAATGGTGTGTTCCTGCACTTGCTTCCTGCCTTATTGAAATGCACTTTACAGTTAAAATTTCATTAAAAAAAATTCGAATAGAATAGTTAATATTAGATTCCACAAAATAGAATAGTTATGTTGGCTTTGTAGAAGCCAACATTCTGTTTTCCTATTTAAGCTTAGACAAAAATTTATCAAGAGTAACTCCTCCTAGGGTTTTCGAGCCACATGCAGCAAATTCAGATATGTTGTAGATCCTGGTCTGAAGTTTGTTGCTATGACTTTTCTAAGCGATCCGAGTACCGGTACTTCCGGTACTGGGTCTCAAAATGACGTTTTTTCCCATAGACTCCCATTATAAACTTTGGAGGTTTATAACTCGCGTGGTGTCACGTGAAAATAAAAAAATTGCACATGGGCATGTGATATATCAAAACACTCAGCACAATAAGGGGAACTGCCTCACATGTATTCTGCTCACGTCACGTGACGTCACATGAAAATCAAAAATTAGCACAACATGGACAAGTGACATAACAAAACAATCAGCCCAATGTGGGGAACTTCCTCAGGAGTATTCGGATGATGTCACATGCTTGTCTCCGCTTACCTCCAAATGTTTTAGCAACCTAGCTTTCTGTCCACTTGCCTCCAAAGGCAACACTAATCCTTATGTCCACTTGCCTCCAAAAAGCACCATCCGTTGCGAATACTTGCATCGTCAAAGCCAACATCAAGGTTTGTCGCGACAAACTTTACAAATCTAGTTAATATTAGATTCCACAAAATAGAATAGTTGATGTCAACATACTTGCAATCACTTTTGAGAGTGATGTTTTGGGTCTTTGTCTATTTTAAT
Organism: Tachysurus vachellii; assembly: GCF_030014155.1. Classification (NCBI taxonomy): domain Eukaryota; kingdom Metazoa; phylum Chordata; class Actinopteri; order Siluriformes; family Bagridae; genus Tachysurus; species Tachysurus vachellii. The sequence continues at coordinate 7,269,898 of NC_083464.1, read as the reverse complement.
GAAATCTGTATGAAGTTCTAAAATTGTTAATAAGACCTATACTATAAATATATATAAATATACCTATACCTATTCGGGCCCTCACGACCAGACTGTGTAACAGTTTCTTCCCACAAGCCATCAGACTTCTCAATAACTGAACTGTACTGCACTGAGCACAACATACAGTACACACACATCATCTGTATGGACTGCATAGACCCTCACAAAACACACACACTGACACATCACACTGTTTACATGCTGTTTTGCACACCTTTTCTGCTGTTTTTGCACAAACTGTCCCAACATTTCAGCCGTTTTTGCATATATTGTACAATATCTCAGCCATTTCGCACATGCTATATAATATTTCAGACATTTGCTGTTTTTTGCACAATTCTATATATTATCCAAAGGACCTGCTGCTAAGAAACTGTGTTCATTCTAATGTTACTGCACGAAATATTGTTTGAACATTCAGTATTCACATACAGTATTAACACTGGTCGGTCGGTGCTGTTTCTGTTACTGTTTACTATTTATTGTCTTTTGTCTATTGCATTTTTTGTACTTTTTGTATTGTCTTGTAACTTTGTGTCTGCACTGTCTCTTGTCCTGCACTGTCTTTTGTCCTGCACTGTCTTTTGTCCTGCACTGTCTTTTGTCCTGCACTGTCTATTGTCCTGCACTGTCTTGTCTGTCTTGTTTGTCTTGTCCTGCACTGTTTGCACCAGGTTGCACAGTTGCACTTTATGTGGCTAAGACTACTTACAAGTCTTTATCCCTGTCTTTGTTTTATGTAGCATCATGATCCTGGAGAAACATTGTCTCATTTCACTGTGTACTGCAACAGCTATATATGGTTGAAATGACAATAAAAGCTTCTTGACTTGACTTGACTTGACTATACTGTTGGCCGTTTCTTTCGAATTATGTAACCACCTGTCGAGCGTTCTCATTGATTATTTGTTTAATACTATTTTGTAGCATCAGTGATACTAACAGAAGCAACATGAATTACAACCCAAAGAAACAAATGGAGTCTAATCAGTTCTAATTGCACTTGATTTTTCTCACCTTCTGTTCCAATTTAATTCCTGCCTCAGCTGGGATTTGGCTGTAAATGAGTGTGATGTGTGACGCTTATTTTCTGGCTATATTCAACCTTTTTATATTTTAGTGTTTTAGTTTAAAACTGCTACTGGTAAGTATTTTTCCAGGAACATGCATTCATTCATCTTGTACTGCTTACCCGAACTACCTCGGGTCACGGGATGCCTGTGCCTATCTCAGGCGTCATGGCAGGATACACCCTGGACAGAGTGCCAACCCATCGCAGGAGAGTGGACAATTCTCCAGAGATGCACTACCATGAACTACCATAATCAACCTACCATGCATGTCTTTGGACCCGGAGGAAACCCCCGAGGCACGGGGAGAACATGCAAACTCCACACACACAAGGTGGAGGCGGGAATCAAACCCTGACCCTAGAGGTGTGAGGCGAACATGCTAACCACTAAGCCACTAAGCCTTCCAGGAACATGTGAGATGTTTAAGCTCTTTTAGAATATGGTGCATGACTGCTGGATTATTGTATAAACCTAAGACATCTTTTGTAACAAAAAGTTCTGGGAAATTGAATATCATGGTCTCGATGTCGATGTCTACATAAAAATCTCAAAACATAAGGTAAAAAAATCCCACTATCCCAGTGTAATATACAGTAAACTGACTGAGTAGCCTATGTTACAATCATAGCTACACAATATTTGAAATGATCTCTCCTGAAAACACCAGAAGCATTGCCTTAACTACAGAAACTGTGATCACCTGAACCCTTACATCTCTGAAAATATACACTTGGATTTTCCCAAGCCAATTCCAGGAAACCCAACAGATCAGTCTTCTGCCCGAGGGCAGAAATATTGTTTTTCACGCTGCTCTTTCACATCCGTGTACTCAAACAGTGGAATTTTCTATCCAGAATCAGCGGTCACGGCCGCAGGTGTGTTTGCTGTGGTGAAAGATGCAAGAGAGGTTTTTAGTAGCTATTCTATGGTTCAAGTTGCACTACTCAGTTTTTTCTTTTTCTTTTTTTTTTTGTTGTTGTTGATTGGTTCAACTATAGACATTTTTCTCTAGTTGAGACTAGTTATCAATTAGAATGATGCAGCTGAGGTTTATGAACTGCCAAAGCCAGAATTCAGAATCCAGGCTCCCCATGACCCGAGGTAGTTCAGATAAGCGGTAGAAAATGAGTGAGTGAGTGAGTGAGAGAGTGAGAGACAGAAAACACTTCATCATACTGATCATCATAAACATACACACACACACACACAAAGGTCAACAAGGAAAGTTTTGGACCTTTGTCAAAATATTACCTAGAAATACTAATATCTATTTTGTGTGTGTGTGAGTGTGATATGAATATGAATTCAAATTCACATAAATATACTTATTATATATATAAAAAAAAAGATACAGAATGAATATATATATATATATATATAAGAACATAAATGAAATTGTGTGAAGGAAGTATTTACAACCAGCTAAAAAAGAAGAGAAGCATCAAAGAGGACATTTGCATACTTGATTTTTTAATAAAAGTATAAATCAGATTAGGGGAAAATAACACATACATCAGTGAATACACTGATTCAAAGAGTTGCTCTCGCTAGAAAAATCATGAGAGCTTTCAAGAGGTTATTACATAGAAGAAACTGACAGTGATGCACTTGTTTGATGAACATTCTAAGTTAGATTTCATTACTTTTCAAATTGCTTTACTCCATCTTGGTGTATTTCATGTTGTACGCTTATTTAGATTGTAATTACACATTCCAGCTAGCGAAGCCTTGTGGGCAAAGTGTCAGAATAAAGCAAAGAGTGGAAATTAAAACATAATGCATAGCAAACAAAGCTGCTGTCATTTCAGTTTACCTTGAGTCAAAGTCACAGTTATCATTTAGGGAAGCAAAATTCTTTGAAATCATCCCGCATTTGTTCCTTTGCTTGTCATGCAATGATTACCTGTAATAGAGTTCTGCATGGGGGGGGCACAGTGGCTTAGTGGTTAGCACGTTTGCCTCACACCTCCAGGGTTGGGGGTTTGAATCCCGCCTCCGCCTTGAGTGTGTGGAGTTTGCATGTTCTCCTCGGGGGTACTCCGGTTTTCTCCCCCGGTCCAAAGACATGCATGGTAGGTTGATTGGCATCTCTGGAAAATTGTCCATAGTGTGTGAGTGAATGAGTGTGTGTGTGTGTGTGTGTGTGTGTGCCCTGTGATGGGTTGGCACTCCGTCCAGGGTGTATCCTGCCTTGATGCCTGATGACGCCTGAGATAGGCACAGGCTCCCCGTGACCTGGGGTAGTTCGGATAAGTGGTAGAAAATGAATGAGTGAGAGAGTGAGTGAGTTGTAACGGAGATGTAACGGTGCAATTTTGTCTGTAACTATAGATTGTAAACTGCATGAGTTTAGTCTATATAAAATCTATATTGATAATTTACATGTATTTATTTGGGAATAACGGACAGCTATGCCAGCAAATGCATTTTTATTATTAATGACACATTATGTCTTATGGCCAGGAATCCTAGACAAAATTGGGATGGAATTATTCTCTGCTACGTCAATCTCAATTACACAAACAAATCAGTGAGCTTATGTGTGTTGAAGACAGCAGATATATAAAATGTGTGTTAGCCTCAGCTTTCAAAGTTGGTAGTTGTCGTATGGCAAGGGAGAACTGGCTAGTGGGTGGGAAAATGGCCAAGACTAAATCGCACAGAAAATACTGGAAAAGCATTCCAGGCTAGTACTAGTACTAGTAATCCAAGATTTAATGGTTAGGAACATTAAATAGGATAAAAACATGAGGCAGTGAATTCTATACAATTTAGCATGAGTCACATGTGGGATTGATTTGTTACAGTAAAGCCCACTACTGTTCATGGGCCTAATGTACTTAGCTGTTTACTCCTGTCATCATGTACACATTTGGCACATCATTTACATGGGGCAACACCGAGATGCGCGTCTTCCCCTCATACATATGCATTTGGCCGAAAAAGTTCAAGTGCTACTGATTACATATGCAGTTCAAAGTAATAAAAATAGCAAAGGTCAGTTTTGTGAGTCATTTTGTCTACCTGCAGAAACAAGGTTTACATTAGCACTGTGAGTAATACTCAGAGACGTACAGGCAAGAGTGTTTCTCGGAGTGTTGCCAGGTGTGTGATTTGTCATGTTTATTGTCATGTTGTTATTCATGTTTGTATAGGCGTCAGTGTGTGTGTGTGTAAAGTCTGCAGATGTACTATGATGTTATTTGCATGGAATCTTTTCACATCAGTACCATTGGGGAAAGAAATATTCAGGAAAACTATGCATCGTAATACTGCTTGTTTGTTAATAGGGACTCTTAAATTACATAGAACTGGCAACCCTGGTCATATTACATGTGTCATATGAACACCTACATCATATTTTCTCAAATTTAACAGGTCCTTTGTGACATTGCCAATTTTGTAAACGTCGAAAAACTGAAATACGCTTAAACAACAGATGCAGCGGCTCAAAATTGTTCTTTTTCGCCGTGTGAGTGACGTTAGTCAGGCATTCGTCACACGTTTATCACACGGTTATCAGGCAGTTGTCATGAGCCCCCTCTCTACAGGCAATCAAGGACGTGTGAATATTCTAATGTAGCCACCCCCATTTTTAGCTGTTGTAATGCAATTCCAGGGCACAACCAGAAGATAGGGCTTCGCTCACAAACACTTTCTGACCCTGACTTTACAGGTCAGAGACAACATATAGAGTACAGACTAATATCAATGTCTTAGTTATGAACACATTTATCTCTGCTTGCTTTTTCCCTTTTCAAACAACTCTGAGGTTAACCATTTCCCTGGCTTTTATATCGTAAATTGCACCTCACACAGCTCAGGTTCCCAGAAGAGGTTGCGTGATGAGCTTTACCATTCGTAAATTGGACGTTAATGCTTTTCGCAGATGCACATTTTGCACCTCTTAGCATATGTACATCTGGCTCCAAGTGTTAATAAGAAGCAAGGGTTGGAGTTATATGAGAATAAACATCTGTTTCATTCCCTCTCAGTTTCTCTTAGTCTGTCTTTTCCTCACCATCCCCCCATTAAATCTCTATTCTGCCTCCCTAGCTCTTTCGCTCCTATATTAATTGGATTCTCTGCTAATTTGTTTAATGCCTGTGGTTAATCTTCAGCTCTTACTGAATATTTTTTAAATTATCCAAGCCTCCATTGCGTCGCTCTTTTGCCCTCTCGGTGTCCTGATGAGTTATGGACATGAGTACGGTGGATGTAGATCAGTGATGGGCTGTGAGCAGCTGTAGGCGGACCCTCTTGCACCGTGCACCACGTTATCTGCTGTGAACACATGTTCACTCTTGCAATTACGCTTGCATTAGAAACCAGACAAGCGAACCCCTCCCCCCACCACCACCCCTTATACACCTACATCACCAGCCCTCTGTCAACCCTAAAACAGGACTGAATCTTCATGCACACAAACACACACCCAATGGTTTGGAGTTCATCTTCGAGCTTTCGTACACTCCATTCTGTCGTCTCTATTTCTCAGTGTTTTTCCCAGCCGGATGAAGTAAACCCAGTTTCCGGGATTAAACCAGATCTTGGCACATCAAAAGTTTTTCCCCCTGCTAGCTTTCTCTCTTTTCTGATTCATTCCCTTTCCTCATTTCACTTTGTTCTCTGCAGTTTTTTTCTATGTAACCACCACCTCCTTAATTTCATTTCTGCCTCTTGTTCTCATTTTTTCACATCAAGATTTCATGATGTCCCGTTCTTCTGAAGTGCTTCAGAAGTGTTATCATTTTCAGCTTCACACCCAAAATATTTCATATTCCTGTCATTCTCCACACCAAGAACATTCAGAAATCTAATCTGTATGCTGCACTAACCCTATATTATGTGAAAGACTGGAGCCTATATGAGGCAATGTTCAATAAATACATCTTTTTTTTTTCTTTTTTTTATTCCATTTCAGAATTCTCAAGTATTCATCAGTGTTTCCCAGATGATTGAATATCAGCCTTGATGTTAAAGCATTGTAATGGGCCTTGAGCACTGCATAATGGAGGGCTTTTTTGTTTAAATCTGACTAATGGACAAAAACAAGAGGCTCTTTTTTGGTGTGCATCCGAAGCCGCAGATGTCTGATGTTTAATTTTATCTCTGTGATGGATTATGCTGAGATTTGAACCATGTCCTTGTGGTTATAGAAGTGAGCTGTTGTGTCCTCATATTTATAAACTAGTACAAAATTCATGTTAATGCTTTACCTTAAGGTTTCCTTTAATAACACGATTTAATTGCGTTTCATTACAGCTAACAAAGTACAAACATTATATTTTGTTCCATAATAATAAAAACCGAAAAAAAACATTCTTTTTATGATGAACATTTAAAACTAACAATATGTTTTCCATCCCCAAGAGAAAATGAGTCCACAATGACATTGTTTCAAAATTCAATGTAATGGTAAACAGGAGTTTCTGATATTTACTCTTAGAGACCTGAGATCAGCTGTAGCTTCAGTGACGAAGTGAAGTGATGTGACATACGGCTAAGTACGGTGACCCATACTCAGAATTTGTTCTCTGCATTTAACCCATCCAAAGTGCACACACCCAGCAGTGAACACACACACACACCGTGAACACACACCCGGAGCAGTGGCCAGCCATTTATGCTACGGCACCCGGTGCCTTTCTCAAGGGCACCTCAGTCGTGGCCGGCCTGAGACTCGAACCCACAACCTTAGGGTTAAGAGTCAAACTCTCTAACCTTTAGGCCACGACTTCCCTCATGTATGATATATGATAAACATTAGTTAGCATTTAGCTAACTATTACCCATACTGGGAGTTTATTAATGCTGACACTTCTACTTTGTTAGCTAATGCAGTAGATAATGATAATGAAGGGAATCATAATGAAAACTGTTACCACACTCTGTGTGACAGGAGGAAGGCTACGTCATAACAGGAACTAGATATTCCAGTATAGACAAATCAGACAAGGAATATTTATAGGAAGAAAGCTAGTACGAAAATACAAGGAAATATCAGTATGCTATGAGATAGAAGACACAAGCAAGCAGGAAATACAGGGCTACATGTCTTCATCTCATAGGCTGTTGTTTAGAATGAGGCTTGCTCACCAATCAAGGGGTTTTTGTTAGAAATGGAGCACTGGGTGTGTAATGCTATAAACTAGTTTGTGACAATGTTAGCTCAAGATGGCAAAATGGCTATTAGGGTAAATTCAGTTATAAAGTTGACATTTTTTAAAGTAACATCTGCTGTGTTTTTCTTTTTTTTTTCAGTTTCATTCAGTTTGATCAATAGGATGCTAGCTCCGGTCTTGTCCTTAAAAAATTAAGGGGTCTATAGAATTTATTTAGAAAACACTTAGAGCTCGGGCGCACGGTGGCTTAGTGGTTAGCATGTTCGCCTCACACCTCCAGGGTTGTGGGTTCGATTCCCGCCTCCGCCTTGTGTGTATGGAGTTTGCATGTTCTCCCCGTGTCTCGGGGGTTTCCTCCGGGTACTCCGGTTTCCTCCCCTGGTCAAAAGACATGCATGGTAGGTTGATTGGCATCTCTGGAAAATTGTCTGTAGTGTGTGATATTGTGTGTGTGTGTGTGTGTGTGTGTGTGACCTGCAATGGGTTGGCACTCCGTCCAGGGTGTATCCTGCCTTGATGCCTGATGACGCCTGAGATAGGCACAGGCTCCCTGTGACCCGAGGTAGTTCGGATAAGCGGTAGAAGATGAATGAATGAATAACCTTAGAGATTTATTTATTTATTTTAATGGTAGTTTTTGAAACATTTTAAAACTTTTACATTTAAATTTTTTTAATATTTTTCAGTTTATGGAAGTGTAATTATTCACCTACACAATCGTATAGAGTCCGACATGCAGCGAAATGCATTTTATGACCGTCCTTGTTATAAAATGTAAAAATAATTGGAATAAATGTAGAACAGGAATAGAATATTAAAAATCTTATTTGAAAAAAATAAACTTGAATTTAAAACTAAAATAAAATGAAAACATATTGGTTTTCAGTTAGTCTTACATAAATCGATTGATTTATTAGTAATCTAAAATTAATTAGCTACTATTAATAATTTTTAGTTTTCCTTTATGATTCATTCATCTTCAATAAGCTCTCAGCTGCTCCGCTCTGCGTCACCACAGCAAATCACTGATCCACATATTAACCCTTTAAGCACACCCAATTTTATCCAGGTTTGGCCCTGACACTGAGAGTGCACTGACTTGTGAAACCCCTAACTGGGTTTGCTACCAGTACAAGAATCGAACCCAGGCTGTGGTGACAGCACACCTCAGTCACCTCATGCATTCTCATTGGGGATAAATACAAACACATTTATATATGACCAATATTAATCTTTAACTGTTGTATAATATGGGGGCATGTTGGCTTAGTGGTTAGCATGTTCACCTCACACCTCCAGGGTTGGGGGTTCGATTCCCGCCTTGTGTGTGTGGAGTTTGCATGTTCTCCCCGTGCCTCGGGGGTTTCCTCCGGGTACTCCGGTTTCCTCCCCCGGTCCAAAGACATGCATGGTAGGTTGATTGGCATCTCTGGAAAATTGTCCGTAGTGTGTGATTGTGTGAGTGAATGAGAGTGTGTGTGTGTGCCCTGCGATGGGTTGGCACTCCGTCCAGGGTGTATCCTGCCTTGATGCCCGATGACGCCTGAGATAGGCACAGGCTCCCCGTGACCCGAGGTAGTTCGGATAAGCGGTAGAAGATGAATGAATGAATGAATGAATGTTGTATAATATTAATCTTTGTATAATGAACTTCTGTACTATATTTCTTATGTTCTGTTAAGCTGTGTTGACACAATGTCTATTGTTAAAAGTGCTATACAAATAATGAATTGAATTGAATTGAATTGAGTTGAGCTGAGTTGAATTGAACTGAATTGAATATGCCCAGCCACTAGTGATGTAGAAATAAACCCTGGATGTTATGCTACAGGATGCCAGTCCAAGGTCAACATGACTTCTGGTCATTTCTACTGAATGAATCAAATTTATTTACACTTATAAATAAAAAAGTAACAGTAACAGGGTTTATAAAATCAAGTGGAGAAGCATTTATTGTCAGACTCCTCAATACCCAGAGACTGCACTGACTCCAACACACACGTACACACACGTTCACACACGCACACACACACACACACACACACACACACATTCATACAAATCTATAAATCATTGCACTCCCATTGCTGCTTCTTTTTAATCAAATCTTTTGTGTTAACATCCACAACATCTTTATGCTTTACAACTTTATTCATTACAAAACTGGGTACTGATCTGTACTGCACTGTCTCTTGTCAATTATTGTACTGTTTTGCACATTTTGCACACGTTTTACTTTGTAGTTTAGTGTAATTAGATTTGTGTTGTCTCTGTAGTTTTGTGTAGTTATGTATAAGGAAACCTTGTTTCTTTTTATTGTGTACTGTACCGGCTGTATATGCTTAAAAATGATAATAAAAGCTTCTGGACTTGATTTGATTTCATTTGGATAGAGCTTTAGAAGCTATTTTTAATACACTACTGAATCTTAGCATGCTGCGATGTCTGTTTTTAAGAACCATGGAAATCTCTGCAACATTCATCATGTAATGTGAGTGCGTAATATTTCTTCTTCTTCTTCTTCTTCTTCTTCTTCTTCTTCTTCTTCTTCTTCTTCTTCTTCTTCTTCTTCGACTTTGGGATGTCGTGGCCTAATGTTTAGAGAGTTTGACTCCTAACCCTAAGGTTGTGGGTTTGAGTCTCGGGCCGGCCACGACTGAGGTGCCCTTGAGCAAGGCACCCAACCCCTCCAACTGCTCCCTGGGCGCCGCAGCATAAATGGCTGCCCACTGCTCCGGGTGTGTGTTCACGGTGCGTGTGTGTGTGTGTGTGTTCACTGCTGTGTGTGTGCACTTTGGATGGGTTAAATGCAGAGAACAAATTCTGAGTATGGGTCACCGTACTTATCCGTATGTCACGTCACTTTCTTCTTCTTCTTCTTCTTCTTCTTCTTCTTCTTCTTCTTCTTATTATTATTATTATTATTATTATTATTATTATTATTATTATTATTCCTTACCACACACCAAATTCACCCCATCAGACCTTTCATGAGTGCAGTCTATGGTATGAAGGAAAAAATACCCCACTAAAATCAATGTTCTTCTTAGCCAACCCACCTGAGGTACACAGGGATTGTAATAGCGGGGCTTAAAAAAAGCACAAGGCTCAGCAGGAAAGCAGAAAGACTGGAATTCAAGCTAAATTCTGTGATGCAATTTCTATTGCGGCAACAAAAGCATCACTCGGAGCTCCAGGATTTCATTCAATTTCTTGATGTTTCTACTGAATTTTCTTTGCTTCTTCCATCTTAAGCTACATTTATTTTCCATACAACTAATGGAAAACCTTTTTTTCTTGAATTTGTCCTCTTTCAGTGTGTGCTTGATTGTATTTAACATCTGACTGCAAGCCGACGACCCTCTTTAATCCTTTGTGCGGTTTTACCTGCCCTGATTAACCTCTGATTGGATGTTAACTGTAATTCATCAGTGTTGAAGCAAAGAAGCAGACTGCATTAAAGGAGGCATATTGCTACACACACACACACACACACACACACACACACACACACACACACACACACACTCTCTCTCTCTCTCTCTATAAACTCTCTAGCTATTCACAGGATACTATAAATTCTGAATTTCACACACATAAAACCTGTGCACCAATGCACTTATGATATCCGTGTTTCATCTGGATATGTTTTTTTATTTAAAGTGGAGTTGACTTTTTTTTCCCTCTTCAGCTCTTTTAACCAGTGCAGAGAAAGTAAACAAACTCCAAAAAGCCCTGATAGATCCCACAGACTGAGAGTAACAGATACAGACAAACTGAGATGAACATAGCTTATTTCTGTTTATGCACACAAAAAGTTCTGGACCCCAATTAGTGAGTAAAAGAAAAACTATTTTTTTTTTGCTTTCCAGTTATTGACAATTGTTTTTTGAGCTATTTTGGAAATATATATTTTGTTATCACATTTTGAATTCTTAATTCTCTTCTAGAAGTTGTTGATTGTTTTTCTATAACAGCAGCTCTGAGAGTAATGACTGCGGTGAGGCAAATCACGGGTTAATATTAATATGGTGTGGTTACTATAGCAACAACTCATTCATATGCTTGCTTGGCAGATGCTCCACATACTTTAATGAACTCTAATAATAAATAAATAAATAAAAATGTATATACAAAAAAAACATACTTTTTATCAAATATATAATGACTGACTACTATTTATAGACAAGATTTCTGTAAAGAGACCGTTTGTGGAAGGAGTTTTTAGTGTCAATGATTTGGAACAGTTTAAATGCAAACTTATTCTTATAACAGATAAAATCTGATGAAATCAAATGTCTTTACTTTTATACAGAAATCAAAGAACAATGAAACTAAAAAAGATCCCTATTATAGATCTTCTAAAAGCTCCGTTGCACATTATACCCCAACAAATAATCTGATTGGTCACGAGCTGTGCATCATATTATAACTGTACAGTTCAGACAGTCGTTCTGACTGCAACATAAATGATGTTGTGATTTTATATTAAAGAGCTCATTCTAATACCTTATTGTTTCCATAGTAACAGTTCATACACATACTTGTATTTGTATGGCAGAGACTACATAATCTAAAACTAATTCTAAATATATATCAATTATGAATAAATTATTAATAAAGTTATGGGGGCACGGTGGCTTAGTGTTTAGCACGTTCGCCTCACACCTCCAGGGTTGGGGGTTCGATTCCCGCCTCCGCCTTGTGTGTGTGGAGTTTGCATGTTCTCCCCGTGCCTCCGGGGTTTCCTCCGGGTACTCCGGTTTCCAAAGACATGCATGGTAGGTTGATTGGCATCTCTGGAAAATTGTCCGTAGTGTGTGATTGCGTGAGTGAATGAGAGTGTGTTTGTGCCCAGCGATGGGTTGGCACTCCGTCCAGGGTGTATCCTGCCTTGATGCCCGATGACGCCTGAGATAGGCACAGGCTCCCCGTGACCCGAGGTAGTTCGGATAAGCGGTAGAAGATGAGTGAATAAATGAATGAATAATAAAGTTATAGAATAAGGCCTGAAGTTTTTATTTAGATGGTTGTAAAGTTGTAAAGTTTTCCTGGTGTCTTGGAAAAATGACAAGAAGCATTTGACAGAGAGAAAGAGAGAGAGAGAGAGAGAGAGAGAGAGAGAGAGAGAGAGAGAGAGAGAGAGAGAAGGAAGGAAGGAGAGAAGGTTTATCCTTGCTACAGTATAACATACAATACCTTTCAATATGAAAGTTTTATGAGTGATAGAAGATTTGCACGTGATTCAGGGAAAAAAAATCAAAAAGTAGTCTGATAGTTAGGATCTAAACAAAAAAGTGCAAGGTATGCATTGTCTGCAATTAAAGACGTTTAGCAGTCAGGATGAAACAACTTCAATGAAAATGTTTATATCTTACGTTAAATCATATACTGTATTCTTCAGTACTACACCATAATATGTTCCATCCTCCACACTCATGTATCTCACACAAAATCTAATAATACCATTATAAAATGATATTTGAGGTTAATTCCCAACACTACATGACTCTCTGAAACAATACCTTTTTATTCAGGGATCTGTTACTAATGTCATGTAAATGAGCCTACAGATGAGATGAAGTTTATCCCACTACTGGGACCCTGACTCTAAGGTCAACTCACCACTTTTTTTTTTTTATTCAAGTAACAATCATACATTTGTTTGAAAGTGAAAGTGCTGAAAAAGTCTAATAACCTAATATCTTATCAAAATTGTGTGCATATATATATATATATACAGTGATACCTCGAGATAGAAGTGCATTGACATACGAATTTTTTGAGATATGAGCTGTGAGTCGACCAAATTTTTGCCTTGAGATACGAACAAATTTTTGAGATATGAACATCCGAGCCGACGCCGCCGAACAAAGACTTTATCGCATTTAAAACCATGGGTCCTAAGAAAGTGAGTGTAAATGACTGCTGTTAAGAAGATGTCTATTGAATTAAAACTGGAAATCATAGAAAAACCTGACCAGGGTATGCGAGTGAAAGACTTGGCGATGCAGTATGAGCGGAATACATCAACGATATGTACGATTCTGAAGCAGAAGGAGTCAATTATGGGTATAACACCAGCCATAAAATTATGCAAAATTAATGTAAAGAAAACAGAAATTGTAGCAATTAAGTTCAGTTCAGTTAAGAGAATTTCAGTTAGGTTCGTTAATTTTAGTGAAGTTTAGTTAAGTTCCATTTAAGTGTAAAGTAGCATTAAGAGTGTACAGTAGCGAGTAAGTGAACGAAAGTGAAAGTGTACGTACAAGACAAAACTCCTCCTAACTCCTCCGCCTGTTTACTCCTCCCTCAACCTCCGTGCGCATCTTCCGTTAGCTCAAGTCGTCTGATCTCCAAGGTAAATAATACACTTTATAGTAAAACCAGTTTATTTTTTTAACCTTCTCTTTTATTACTGTATGTTTTTATACAATATTTGTCATTTATAAATACAGGTACTGAACATTTTTCATATTCAAAACACATAAACAAAACAACTGGAGTGGAATTTTGCGAGCTGGAACGGATTAATGGGATTTCAATTAATATAAATGGGGAAAATTGCTTTGAGATACGAGCAAATTGAGATACGAGCAAAGTCACGGAACGAATTAAACTCGTAACTTGTATATATTATTTATTTATTTTTTATTTTATAAAATTCATAATATACAACTTTTTTTATGAGTTGCCATTTTCATTTTTTTGGCCCAGGAGAAAGGTGAATGAATGCTCAGTGCTGGTGAGAAATCGATTGCTTAATTTAGAAGCCGTTTGTTTAGAAGTCATTCCACAAAGGGATTACGATGTGTTGTTCTTTAACAAAGAAAAATGTTTAATCGTTGCCAAAGTTGCTGAGTTACAAGAAGGATACATGCTCCAGGGCATGCAGTTTAAGCAAAATAATCAATAACAAAATAGTGTAATAAGACTCTTACTGTAGCTAGACATCCCATCCCATTTTATTCCTTACATATTAGTCTACAATGTCTGTCTGCTTTCTGTTCCTGTATTTAGCTGCTGATATCTTTACTTTAAATCAGAGGTGTTTACATCTGTGCGCAATGGGTTGGTGTGGCTGTAGGTTTTCATTCCAGCCAAGCAGGTGATATAAATGATAGTTAATTGAAGCCCAAGATGAACTGATTAAACAGGTTCTGAATGAAAAACCTGCAGCCACACCGGCCCTTTGTAGATAAGCTTAGACAACTTCTCTAAGTCACATTTATCTATGAATGCCCAGTTTGTGTTTTTAGTGGGTGGAGGGATCATCCTTCTGCTCCAAGTTTGTGAGATTGCAGTGTTGCAACATCTTGGTAACATCTTGCCATGAGAGCAAATTTCTAGTTTCATGTTCCATGTGCAATCCATCATGCCTTCCAGGCTTAAAGTCTTCAGATTTTAATGAGATCTCAGGTGATAGACTGTGTGTGTATAATGTAACTCCTTCATAGCCGTGCTCCACATCCTTTGAGCTCGGAGAATACTCCAGGGGTCCGAGCCCACATTGGTTCAGATTAACAAAACTTTTCCATCTTAACAGCCTCCACCAAGAACATGCCAAATAAAAAGCAAGCACCCCGAAAAGTGTTTTCCCCCACTAAAGAGAAAGGTTTTTTTGCTTCTGGGACTCTGGGAGCCATATTAAGCACCAAAGGAGCCTCTAGTCGGGAACAGAGTGGCCTAATGTGAAGATATTATATACATTTTTCAAATGATGCATCAAGCCAGGAGGAATTATATTGCCAGGGCATAAACATTTATGAGTAATATCATACCAGAAGCTCCCACTCCTGCTGCATGTCTTCCCTGAGGGACATGCAGCAAAGTAATAAAAGTCTATATTAATCTATCCTTGAATCCTGACCCATGAACTATTTAGTTTCAAGAGAGCTTCATGCATTTATTCAACGTCAACAAGCATACGCCCAAAACAGCACTGGTGCCTGAGAAGACCAATTACTCACAGTATAGCAGTGGACGATATAAAAAAAGTTAGATTAGTAATCTCAGTCACTGAGTAATCATGCTTACTGCTCCGTGCCTCTACAGGCATGATGTTGATTTACATACAGCCCTCCAAGCCATTAATCAATTAATTACAATCAAGGTGTAGCTCATTTGGCTTCTCTAATGGGTGTTCTGAGAAACACACAGAATAGGAGTCATTTTACATAATTAGGCTTAACCTACATAGCATATTAAACCACTGGCTTCTTCTACACACCTGCTATAATATGTGTAGTCACAATGTATGTGCTGTATTTTTAAATAGAAATTAGTCCTGAAGCTACAGTATGTATCCTCTTCCGTAATTGGATTTTTTTTTTTTTTTCTGACAGTGAATGATTGGCAAATAACATCTCATTAATCATTTAATACAATAGCAGTGTGCAGAAAACTGGCAGCATCTATCTTGGGTGTTTAGTTTATATATATATATATATATATATATATATATATATATATATATATATATATATATATATATATATATAATGGTTTCCAGTTCACTGGGGTACAACCAAAGTACAGTTCAAGAAGAGTTTCATCATCTATTCAGTGGTCCAGCAAAAGCTTTTGGCCTCATTGTGCTGAAAGCCCACAGAAGATAATCAATATAACATGATACACATTACAAAGATTGTATGAACAGAGATGTGATGGTGTCCAAACTGACAATATTATGCTAAAATTATAAAGAAGGTGGTGCGATGGTGTTTTTGTCAGTGTATTATAGTTTTAAAAAAGACTAGACAGAGCTTGAGACTGGGCACAAACACCCATAGAAATCTTTAATTATACTGTAAGAATGAAGGGAGACCAAAAAAAGGTAACTATTTGCTGGAGAGCCAAAAGTGCAGAATTAATATGCAAATGGATTTGGTTCATCACTTCTCACTCTTACAAATATGCTAAAATATTTGATTTATAAAATATTAAACTTATATTCACTCATTTTCCTTCAATGTTGCCTAATGAGAACTGTAATGGCAGCAGGCTGAAAAGGTTTGGATCAGGCTCCTTTATCCCTAGCTGCAGAATTTAGCTCCTTACAGATATAATCTCAAGTCTTAGTTCTGTCCCATGGCAGGGGCAATTCAAAAAGTTAAGGCCCTGTACTGGGTTGTTGATTGGAAGGTCTAGGGTTCAAGCACCAGCACAGCACTTAAACAAGGCCCTAAATCCTTTCTGTTTCAGGGGTGCTGTATTATAGTTGACCCTGGACTGGCATATGCGAAGAAATTTGAATTTCACTATGCTTCAATTTATATGGTACAAATAAAGGCTGTCACTGACCAGCACCTCATACCACTCTGCCAGGAGCTGGCCAGGAGCTGACCAGGAGCTGACCAGGAGCTGACCAGGAGCTGACAAGGAGCTGACCAGGAGCTGGCCAGGAGCTGACCAGGAGCTGACAAGGAGCTGATAAGGAGGCTCCCATCAGGGCCAGCCTTGGTGAAGAGATCTCTAAGAAGTGGTCAGATAAGAACTACAGTATACTAAAGAACTCCATGAAAGATAGCCAAGAATAGATATACAGACAGAAGCCTGAGGGTACTGTTCACATGTAGCTATCTTGTAACCAAGTCAAGTTCAGTTCTAACTCTACAACGTGATTTCAACATGAGTTCAGGTGTAATCCCTCAGGTGTCATTTATGGCTGGAGAGGCTTAGATGGACAAAACTGTTGCACAGGGAACTAGCTTTGCTGACATGGATTATGTTATTTACATGCTTACATTTTTTTCCACGAATATAATAATATATGAAGTTTTTTTCACTTTCATAATAATCTCAGCTTTAGAAATCAGTCACTATAGATCAATGAAAAAATAATCTCATTATCAAAGACCATTTATATTTTCATTATATTTTTCATTCTCATTCTATTTTTTATTCATTCATTCATTCATCATTCATCTTCTACCGCTTATCCGAACTACCTCGGGTCACGGGGAGCCTGTGCCTATCTCAGGCGTCATCGGGCATCAAGGCAGGATACACCATGGACGGAGTGCCAACCCATCGCAGGGCACACACACTCATTCACTCACGCAATCACACACTAGGGACAATTTTTTCCAGAGATGCCAATCAACCTACCATGCATGTCTTTGGACCGGGGGAGGAAACCGGAGTACCCGGAGGAAACCTCCGAGGCACGGGGAGAACATGCAAACTCCACACACACAAGGTGGAGGCGGGAATCGAACCCCGACCCTGGAGGTGTGAGGCGAACGTGCTAACTACTAAGCCACCGTGCCCCCTATATTTTTTATATTTTTTATAAAAAATATATAAAATGACAAAATAAAAATTTGTCAAATTTGTAGCTGGATGTACAGTTAAACAGAGAGGAGAGCTAAACTATGTGGAATTTTTAATCACATGTATGTCCTATACTGGCATACACCTGACTCCCATGTTCTTCATGTCATCATTTGTAGCTGAGTCCAAACAGCTCTCTGTAAAAGAGAGCTCTCCAATCTAGGAGAGGCTTAAGATAGATCTGATGCTCCTCCAAACTAAGAAGAGCCAGTTTAAATGGTTTATGTCACTTACAACACTACCAGGAAGGTTAACAGTAATTAGTTTGACTTCTGGTCTTTGACACTGCTTGAGAAATCATATCTTTGGCATGGGAGTATCTGGGGATTTTTCGGGAGGACCTGGAACTGTGACTGAGTCCGGACAGTGTCTCAAAACTACTCCCAGCATGAAAAATGGAAGGAAACTGAATGAATGAATGAAATAACCTCTTAAATTAAATGTCTTGTTATTCATATTGGAGTACACTGATCCGTATCTACAGTGAAACTCATACAAAAGTTTTCTACAATCTCGGGAAAAAAAATGACTTACTCAAAAGTTGTGGAAAAAAAGTGGATAATTAAAGATCCTTTCTCAGATTCTCTTCTTTTATGCTAGGGTTTAGTGGCAGAAGGCAACTAATCCAGGCTACAGCTTTAGTGTCCTAGCATTTCTTTTTACACGCTTAGACATTTCCAAGTGTGTTAATCCAATAATACATAGTATGCACTTACAATCATCATTTTTTCAAGATCACCACTGTGCTGTGATTCTTGCATAGACATCTTGTCTTCTTGCCTAAATTAGTTGCAGTGGGAGTTTCGGTGGAATTTCAATTTTATCAGAATAAGTCGAGCAGAACGTCTCAGCTCCGTCAATCACTCAAGAAATTTCCTCTTGGTGGACAACGAGTGAATTTTAGTGAGTCTGAACAACAAAGCAGATCCCATTCCCTGATCGATCATATAAGTTCAATTCACAGTGAATTAATCACATCTTTTTTTACACACACCTCTTTTCAACTTTTTTCCATGTGGGTATATTTCTTTCTGCTCATCAAATGTATTCATTGCATCAGGACTGACCTGTTGTTAAGTGTTTGCATTGTAACCTTACTTCATACCAATTCAAGCTACATTCTGCAAAGGCCACTGAGCCAGTGGTGTAGAATCGGAGGGAGAAATTAGATTTTAAATTAATTCATGTCCCTCAAAAAAGACCTAAGCCCTATCTCCAAAGTTCAAAGAAGTTCTTGTTGTAAGGAGTCTATCAATATGTAAATCAGACCGAGGGAACGTGGTGACCAGCCAAACACACTGAAATAGACTGTTAACTGCAGTGAAGCTCAAGCGATCCTTCATGTCTCTGAGGTAAAGTGACTTTGGTGCTGTCCTTCAAGTAATATGGAGTTAATTTAGTTCCAAAAGCATTAAACAAAATTACAAGAGCCACAAGCAAAATGCATAATACAAAATTATTATATAAAAACAAATTTGTTCAACAAGTTCCTTTGCTTTTGGCCTCTGGCAAAATTTTAATTAATGGGATGGTTTTAGAATAAAGTCAAACGTATTTTAGTGTGTTCTTTGTAACAGGTTTGAGTTAAAGGCCAAAATTATTAGACTGTTTATGTAATTCTATGTTCATAATGCTGAAATTCTTCCCCGCTAAAAAATCCATCCTGATCTCACAGGCTACCAGCTGCCAATGCACATTTAGATTTTTTTTAAGGTAACTTATATTTACATTTACATTTTGTCAGGACTCAGCCTGGACTGTGGCCATGTGCTTTTGTTTACGTTCTGTGTTCACGTGTCGGCCCTGCCCTTGTCTCTTCCTCCCCGCTTCTACACACCTGTTCCTGATGTTTCGGATTGTGTTGTCTATTTAATTGAGCCGCGTTGCCTTGTGCTGCGCGGAATCCTGTTGTCTTCATGTCTGGTTTTGTCCTGAGTCCGTGTTTCTGTTTTGTTTTATTTAATAAATCCCTGTTTTTGTTAAGCTGTCCTGCATTTGGGTCCGTTTTTATCCCGCGTACGTGACACATTTACAGCATTTGGCAGACGCCTTTATCCAGAGCGACGTACATAAGTGCTTAAATCTCTATCATTGGATACATTAGTGCTGGCTCACTAGGTTACATACTTAAGATACCATGAGTTTAAAACATTGATCAGAGTTACTATGAAAGTGTCAGTTTTTTTTAATTTTTTTTTTTTTATATAAATTCAAAAGATAAGGAAAGAAGTGCTAGTTGAAGTGTTTCCTGAATAAGTAGGTCTTCAGCCGCCGTTTGAAAATAGCCAGTGACTCAGCTGTCCGGACCTCTAGGGGAAGTTCATTCCACCACCTTGGTGCCAGAACAGAACTTTAGCAGCGGTAATTCAGAAAGTGCCAAACATGGTGTGTCGTGAGTTTTAGTAGCTGTTCAGATCACAGCACATTGTTAGGCTTTACTCAGAGAAGAATGGCCAAAACTACCGGTCATGATTGTGATACACGACGTTGATTATATACTTTTCCAAGTCATGCCTGGTTTATAAAACAGTGTGACTCATTGTCAAGATGGAGCTTTCAGAAAATTAGCCTACAAGTACCTAACTGTTTTTTACAAATCCCAGTGAAGGCCTTAATGCTTATATACAACTTGCAAGCTTATAATGACACTACTGCTGACATGACATGACACTCAATATTAAACTAAATTACAAGTACAATTGTACATGTTGCAAATACAATTAACAGAAGTTTGATCTTACTTGATTTAGGTAATTTGAATTTTAGAATACAGAAATGTCATTCAAAGCCATTTTCAAAGCAATGCTAACGTTTTTGCATCTGTCGTCAAACGTTGTAACAAGGTATGCACCTTTTATGTCTATTTGTTAACCTAAATTTGTACACTAAATTTTCTCCAATCTTCTGCTCACACTCAGAGAACTGTGCCACTTTCCAGTAAACTGGGGTAAAAGAATCTGGACCAATTTCTAGGATCATAAATAATACTCCTGGAAATATACTGTAGCTAGTTTTAAGACTTTTAGACCCAAACTTTAAACGTTAAAGTTTTTTCTAAAACTGGAACAAAGCTTTTAATGTACATGGTGGTTTGAGGAAACCCAACGAATATCCCTGTGGCTGAAATCTGGACAAAATAACAAAATTTTCTACTTGAATCATAAGTAATCATAAATACATTTCACTAAAAATGTATTTATTTACTCACTCTCTCATCATCGAGAGAGTTATGATATTCATTCATTCACTCATTTTCTACCGCTTATCCGAACTACCTCGGGTCACGGGGAGCCTGTGCCTATCTCAGGCGTCATCGGGCATCAAGGCAGGATACACCCTGGACGGAGTGCCAAACCATCGCAGGGCACACACACACTCATTCACTCACGCAATCACACACTATGGACAGTTTTCCAGAGATGCCAATCAACCTACCATGCATGTCTTTGGACCGGGGGAGGAAACCGGAGTACCCGGAGGAAACCCCCGAGGCACGGGGAGAACATGCAAACTCCACACACACAAGGTGGAGGCAGGAATCGAACCCCCAACCCTGGAGGTCTGAGGCGAACGTGCTAACCACTAAGCCACCGTGCCCCCCGTATTTATTTACTGTTTAACCTTATTGTCCAGTAAACACAATGTTTGGTAAAGCGCTAACTAAAAGCAGTAAGTAGTAGCTGGGATTAGCTACTACTGTAGATAGTAGCTAATCCTAAATTACTAAATACTTTCAGTAGACAAAACGCAGACATGTGTCCTGTCATATAAAACCCAGTGAATGTGTGTAGCTTGTATAGTTCACATGCTTTGCTAATTTGCATACAAAGAAAGTATAAAGCCTAGCATGTAACATTTAAATTCAACAGCCAATTGTTACCCAGGTTATTATACTGGTTATCAACAGCCAATTGTTACCCAGGCTATTATACTAGTATAATACTAAGTATTATACTAAGAAATACAGTATACCCCCCCCACACACACACACACACAAACACACACACACACACAAACACCACCCCTAAATACAGCATAACCCCTGTATTCTGTATATTCATTAACATTCTGTATAGTCGTTCAGTAAATATATTCATGTGTATATTTGTATATAGGTTATATGTATACATATGTCTGTACTGCACTACTACTAGATGCTAACTGCATTGTGTTGTCTAATCTAATCTATATTATTTAATTTTTTGTTTAACTACAAAGCATTCAAAGTTATACACTGAAAAAATAATAAACTTTAAATGTTGCATGCTTACATGGAGCAAACTACAACCAAATTGTTACCTGCTCATGTGAACGCAGGTGAGTGTGATGTCCTACTACGTTCAATGTCACTTGATCAAGTAGTTATTTGCTGTACTGAAATGTATGTAAACCGAATCTGTTCTGTATGTAATCAAATACTGACTGTCAAAATGCCCATAATGGCCTTGCATCTTTAAATATTTAAATGTAATTTCTTCCCTTTTCACTCTTGGAGATAATCAGTCTTGAAAATGCTAGAAATCTTTCTATTCTTGCAAAAGAGAAACAATTTTCAAAGCTAGAAAAAGAAATCACCATGTGAAGGATTTTCCCAGGTCATCACACATTTATTGTATTATAATATATTCTCATTTAGAAATTCACATTCCTTTCTAATAAATGCAAATTACTCAAGCGATAAAGCATAGCACCAGGTTATAAATCAGTCCAACAAGGACGCCGTATAGTGAGGAGGTTAATGCATGTATGTCATTACAGAAGCAAAGAGCAAATACACGATAATAAATTTGACCCTGATGTGTCCCTGGCATTTAAAACTACATGGTATCGGAAGGGGTTCTAAAGTGGCATAGTGTTTACATTATTATAAGTCATAATATAGGGCCACAAGCCATAATACAAGGCCACAGCCATCAGAATCCAGGAGTTGAGAAGGAGGGATGCCTTACTCTCTGTCTTTCTTAGTCCTGCTAGATTTTGCATATCTGTGAGCCTGAGTAGTCTATAAAAATAAACGTGGCTTCACATGTCTTAGAGAAAGCATATATTAGCCTTGATATTGGCACTGACTGGTGGCTGTCCTGTGTGTCAACTTGAGGGTAGGAATTGGCTGTGACTCAGTTGAGGGTAAAAAAAACAAAAAAAAAAAAACAAGATGCTTTACTAATTTCAATTAAAGATCCCCAGTGCTGATTGCCCTTCTGGCTATTGGAGATGTTGTTCTCCAAATGCATAAGCTGTGATCTAATTTGTATCGGAAAAGCATGTTCAAGCACTCCTGAACCAAAGAGTGTAAACAGCAAGATGAAGAAAATGCCAGAAAGAATACAGACTGAGAGGGCAAAATCAATGCCATTGATTGACTCCATTGAACACATACCAAAGATTTATAAGCGTTCATTTAAATTCTGGCTCAAACTCAATGGTAATTTGTAATCCAAAGTGAACTGTACTGTGTGAAAAAAACAACAATATTAACTTAACCAATGCTCTCCAACTCTTAATAATAATAATAATAATAATAATAATAATAATAATAATAATATGGCAAGCTCATAGAGCAGCAAGACAGTGCCGCTTTAACTTAAGTCTCTAAACGACAGTTTAGAAGTATTTATTAGATGTTATGTGGATTCATTGAAGCATTAAAGATTATGTGAATTTAAATGGAGGACATTTTCTTATAGCCCAGGTACAATATGTAGTTATGATATTCATTCATTCAATCATTTTCTACCGCTTATCCAAACAATTCTCGGGTCACGGGGAGCCTGTGCATCGGGCATCAAGGCAGGATACACCCTGGACGGAGTGCCAACCCATTGCAGGGCACACACACACTCTCATTCACTCACTCACTCACTCACTCACACACTACGGACAATTTTTCCAGAGATGCCAATCAACCTACCATGCATGTCTTTGGACCGGGGGAGGAAACTGGAGTACCCGGAGGAAACCCCTGAGGCACGGGGAGAACATGCAAACTCCACACACACAAGGTGGAGGCGGGAATCGAAACCCCAACCCTGGAGGTGTGAGGCGAACGTGCTAACCACTAAGCCATCGTGCCCCCATAGTTATGATATGCATGCATTTTCTAAGCATTTAATCTGAACAATTAAAGTATAAAATGCTTACATTTATGAAGCATCATGTACATGACATTTTAATTTTTTTTTTTTTTTTTTTAAAAGCACTATAGCGCATTATATATACCAGATTTATCAACGTAAGTGCTTAATTTTAAATAGAATATTTAAATAGCTACATAATGAGCAAAAATATAACTCCATTTATTTATTTATAGTGTAAATAGTGTATAGTGTATAGTATAGTGCCAATGGACATTGTCTCAATGCAGCTTTAAAGGACGTAAGAAATACAGCACAAAAAGTTCAAGATTAGTATTATACTTATATTTAAACGTATTTGTATTTATCCCTAACGTGTTTTAAAGATCTTTATAAAGGTACGTTCAAAGGTTTCAGGTGTTCAGGGAGGGAATTTCTAAGTTTGAGTGATTTTAGATGAGCTAAAACAAGTACTCAGTACATTTTTATATGAACATCATAAAGGCAGACTGTCAGAGAAAATGAAATAATATTACTGGGAACTTTAATTTTCTACAGATGTATTGGAAGATTACTCAGCCTCAGTCCGAATAAATTTTTCTCTAATTTCACTAGACGTCAACCTTGCATGAATTCCTGCATATTGAGTGAGTGTCTATGAAGTATTGAAGTAATGAATATCATAAATCTGGGTTGCCCATATTAAATACTTATGTAAGTGCAGCAAATACACAATGCCACGAATGATACAATATATTTTCCACAAAGGAAGAGAAAAAAAGTAAAGAAAGAAAGAAAGAAAGAAAGAAAGAAAGAAAGACTGGAACTGCATAATACCACTGAAATGGGGGTAATGAAGATGAATTGCAGGCATTTTAGTTATTAATAAAATTAGCTGTGAATCCATAATTAGTATTGAAATATCTTTCCATGAATAATGAGCAATTTCTGAATGCACAGATGTGATTGAGGCTGACAAGAAGACACTTATCTGTCACAAAATTATTCTTTCAAAATTATTCTTCGAACCCTATAATTTGAAGTCATTCCCAATATTCAGGCTACACTTCACATGCTGTACATTTTCATGCAGTTTTCCATAATATCTAATGGATGAGTTTTTGATGAGGAGTTGATAAGGGTGTAGAGTGTCATCATGTCACATCAGAGTTCAGAATGAACATCAGCATATGCAGGCATGCAAATCATATTTTAACAGAGCATAGCAAAAATAAATAGTAAAAGCTTTCTGTATTTTTTCAGCTACTAAGCATTTCTGCGCACTTTCGTATCTGCACTCTACTTGATTTTTCTTTTCCTTTTTGACCTGCAAGTTTTCAGAGAAGGTTTTGTTTTCAGACTGCAAAAACGACTACAAGTCTATTCTCATCAGATGTGCCAGAAAAATCCTCCAATCAGGAAGTGATGATAAATTTAACTATCCACCTTGACTTGGTTCACTTTTTTCATTACCTTGACTTTGTTGAAGATGTTTTTCTTCTTCTTAGTCATTTGTAATACTTTTACTTCTGAGAAATTTAGACTCGTAGCCATTTTGATGGAGAAGGTTATACAGTAGCATTCAGCCCGGGCATTTTCTTAAACAAATGCTAGCAGAAGAGATCAATAAAACTCCTAAAGAACTAAAATAATAAACTCCTACCTTAACATTGACTGTGTACCTAAAAAAATACGCAAAAATAAAATAAATAACTAGTCAGTCAGCAACCCACAGGTTTTTAAATCTGGCTTTAAACCTTGTACGCTGCCAAACCTCTTTTTTAAATCCAATATACTAGAAAAGATTGTAGCTCAGCAGCCGATATTTTTACACATCTTACATACGTGTAGTCAGATTTTAGTTCTAATGACAGTACTGCAATAGCGCTGGTTAAAGTAGTCAATGACCTACTGCTGGCCTTTGCTAAAGGTTATGCCTCCATGCTTGTAATTCTTAACCTCAGGACGGTTTTTAATGCAAATGATCAAGGGCCCCTGAGCAAGGCCCTTAACCCTCAATTGCAAATTGTAAATTGTAAATGTAAATGATCACAATATCCCCAGAACAATGTTTTTTAGGATAAGGGAGCGTCTCTTTTTTTGGTTCAGGACTGATGATTGAAGCATCAATTAGTAAAAATAAATGTTCTATATGGATTTTACAATAGGCCCATTGATCTTTCCCATATATATTACACATATATGAATATATGAATAATTATAATTGTTTGTATGCACGTATTAGCATCCACTGCTATACTGACAACACACGGCAGAACCAAATACCAGGGTTATACTTGGGCCTTCGCTGCCGGTACTCCAGGGAGCGTTCCAGCAGTGTATGATTTTGTATGATGTCACATGCTGTTGTTCATCTTCACATTTCTTTTCCCTGCCCTAGCGTCTATCCGTTCCCACCTCTTCTCAATTGTTCCTTATGTGGTTGTAATTGTTTCCCCTACTTATCTCTGCCGTGTTATGTTTTGCAGTGCGGAATCCTCCTCTTCAAGCCCACGTTTGTCTTGCCTAGGTTTTCTGTCTGGTGACTGCAGTCCTTATATTTAGTTTAGTTTTGAGTTATGGTTTCATTTCTATGTCCAGTCATGTTTTTCCTTGTGTTTCCTGACTACAATACGTTTGTTATTTTGTTAATAAATTGTGTTTGTTTTGCTATCCCTGCGTTCGGGCTTGTTTTTTACCCTGAGAGGCACCTCGCTGACCCCAGATGTCAGACACCAGAGAAATAATGCTAGGAATGTTGTGAATGGAAATAGACAGTGTACAGTATGATGAGCAACTTTACATTTCCAGGATGTTCATACTGACCATCCATTCAACATACTGTATGTGTTTACTCTTCTTCACCTGAATTTTGTCTCGCACTGTTTGCACTAGGTTGCACAGTTTCTGTCAGGACTCAGCCCGGACTTTGGCCAAGTGCTTTTGTTTCTGTGTCACGTGTCTGCCCGTCCTTGTCTCTTCCTCCACGCCTCTGCACACATGTTCCTTATGTGTTGAATTGTCATGTGTATATAATCGTGCCGCGTTGCCTATGACAGCACTGAATCCTTGTCGTTGTCGTCGTCCTGTGTCCTCTTGTGTCCTAGTCTGCGTCCCTGTTTATTTTTTAGCTATCCTGCATTTGGGTCTGTTTTCACCCTGCATTGTTGACAGAAGGATTCTGCCAGACTAAGACTTTGCTCGGCCTTGTCAGGACTCGGCCCGGTCTTTGGCCACGTGCTTTTGTTTCTGTGTCACGTGTCTGCCCCGCCCTTGTCTCTTCCTCCACGCCTCTGGTTTTTATCCCCGCGTCGCTGACAGATTCACATTATGTGGCTAGGAAACTTACTTTAAGTTATTAGCTCTGTGTTGTTTTATGTAGCTTTATGTCATTTTATGTAGCACCATGGTCCTGGAGAAACACTGTTTCATTTCACTGTGAACTGCATCAGCTATATATGGTTAAAATGAGCATAAAAGCTTCTTGACTTGACTTGACTTGACTTGACTTGACCTTTATACTGTAAACATGTCATCTCAAGGAGTTTTTATAGCAACTGTTGCTTCTGGGTTGCTCATTAAAAATCTAAATCTAGGTCAGGAATTAAAAGATTTAGGACAGGCAGTGTAATTAAAACAGACAGACAGTATATAGTACAGTGTAGATTCTATTATATTTACAGCATTCGGCAGGCACCTTTGTCCAGAGCCCTTATCTATTTATATATTTATATATACAACTGAGCAATTGAGAGTTAAGGGCCTTGCTCAGGAGCCCAACAGCAGCTTGGTGGACCTGGGATTGAACTCACAACCTTCTGATTGGTAGCCCAACACCTTAGCCACTAGGCTACAACATGCCTTATCCAGATCAACTTACATTTATCTCAGTTATATAAGTAATAGTAAGTATAAATAATATAAGTATTATCTGGCCATGACACCAGAAAATCTGCCTGGCTACTCTAAATTGGCCCTATGTGTGAATATGGGATTTGATCTGAACCTCTTGCCTACCACATCCCGTACAGTTTGTAATCAAGGGTCTGTGACGGTCATGAACAATGTCTTTATCTCCGGCTCTTTCTTTCTATTATTTGTTTCTCAGCCCAAGATTAATTACAAAGCTCAGAGCTTGCTTAATGTTCAGCAGTTACTCATCTGATACATTTAATTGTCTGCCTAAGGATGGAGATGCACATTATGTTTAACAAATGCTACATGATGAAGAGGGAGATGGTGGATCATTGCTGCTTCCTGAATATTGCTGAAATATGTCTTGAAATTCCTGGTAAATGAGTTGCATTTTGACTTATTAATGTGTTGATTCTGAGTGCCTGTAGACAGGCATACAAACTCCATGGCTTTTACATGTTTAACAGCGAGCTCTCACTGAAAATAATTAGTCATCATGGGATTTGATCCATTTTTTCCTTTCATCTATCCTCCTATTATTTACTAGAGAAACTGTCTGTCTTTCAATTACTACCTTTCAACTCTCGATCAGAGTGCAGCTGTTTTTATCAAGTTGCACAAGATCTAGCAAAGGATTGCCTCAATACAATGTGGTAAAGATAGCGAAAGTTATCACTGGTTTAAAGTTTTAATATAAATCACTTTCAGTGTCGAAAGCTACTTAAACCCCTGAAATCCTTGCCAACATTAAAGAAGTTCTTTTATCAGCCAGCTTACTGGTGGAAATCATTAAAGCTGACCTTTATGCACTTTGTGGAGAAATCTGTACACTGGTTTGATTTTGAACCCATGGTTGTTTTGTGTTTTGAGAGATGAAGAGAAGAAAAAAGCCCCGGTTCATAAAGCCTATGCATAACTGAGATATCAGCATTCTAATGTTAGATATTGTACTTCTTTCATTTGATTTGACATTTATCTTTTTTCACCTTTGCTCCCTGTCAAGAAGATTTGTTTTCTTCCTTGAAATTCATACACACAACAAGTTTATTGGTGAGCTGTTGACAGTAGAGGAACGGTGAGGTGGAGAGGACGGGGAGACAAGATCAGGGCATAAGATTCAGAGTAAACCTCAGCAAAAGTCTGAATAAAATGTCAGAAAGCATGTGGAACAATTGCAAATCAAATCTATATTGGATGCAATTTGATGGGACGTGTGCACATCCTGAAATAGTTTGAGTGAAAGAGAAAAGAGAGAGACATGTAAATGTTGAACAATAATGTTGGCAGTGCTTGTGTTCAGTTCTTGCCAAATGAAATTCTTCACTGATTACTGAAGGATGGCATTAGATGAAGGGGAAAACAAGACAGATTGAAAATAATATGGGAGGAAAACAGACATAAATATAGTACTTCCAAAATGGAAGGAAATTTTCAGCTCAGACATCTTACATGCTTACCCTGTGCTTTCATGGGTTAGTTCAAGGATCGACGGCGTCCTCACAATTTCCAAAACGTGCTTCATTAAATTTATGCTACATTTATCAATTATCATTACATTAACGTCATTTAGCAGACGCCCTTATATCCAGAGCGACTTACATTATCTCATTTTTGTACAACTGAACAATTGAGCGTTAAGGGCCTTGCTCAGGGGCCCAGCAGTGGCAGCTTAGAAGACCTGGGATTGAACTCACAACCTTCTGATTGGTAGCCCAACACCTTAACCACTAGGCTACCACATGCCTTATCCAGAACAGCTTACATTTATCTCAGTTATATAAGTAATAGTAAGTATTAAATAATATAAATATTATTATCTGGCCATGACACTGGAAGATCTGCCTGGCTACTCTAAATTGGCCCTATGTGTGAATATGAGTGTACAGGTGTGTCTTAATTAGCTGGCAATGGGCAAAAACACAATACACACTTCATTAAATGTGCCTTTTTGCATTTATGAAATATTTTAAAATAGTAACTAAGCAATCTGTCCAGAACTAATCTTGATGTTTAGTGCATAACTGATGAGGTGTATTGCTCTTACACCCAAGTGTTTTATAAATCATAACCAGTAGAACCCAGTAGAACCTGGTTCTGTTGGAAATCACAACCAAAGTTATTCCATTTATTAAGGAACTCTTAATCATACTATTGAATAGCTACTCGAACTGAATAGCTTAAATAAAAATGATAATAACTCAAATAGATTTAAAAATTGTTATACCTATAATATAAACTATGAATAAAATATTCATATAAACTATTAATAAAATATAAATATAAATAAAAAAAGACTTTTTATAATCAGCTGAAAGTAATTCTGATCACTTAGTAATTGACTCTATGATCATGAATCTCTTTTGAATATTGAAAATAATTTCTAAGAGAAATGACGATACACAGGATCACTTTTAAAACAATTTCAAACAATTAAACAAACTCAGTATTTAAAAAATGGATGTTTCAGTGCAAATACAATAATTTACAATTAAAAATCCAGGATTAATATTAAGATCAAAGATGAATCAAAGATGAATCAGTGATGAATCAGTGATGAATCAGTGATGAATCAGTGATGAATCAGTGGTGGCTCAACTGGTTAAGTCTCTGGGTTGTTGATCGGAGGATCGGGGTTCAAGGCCCAGCACAGCCAAGCTGCCACTGCTGGGCCGTTGAGCAAGGCCCTCAACCCTCCCTGCTCCAGGGGTGCTGTATCATAGCTGCCCCTGCACCTCCTCAGTTGGGGTATGTGAAGAAAAGAATTCCACTGTGCTGTAATGTATAAGTGGTGATAATAAAGGCTTCTATGCCCTGTTCTAATTTGGGTGGTTTTGTCTCTTTTTTTCAGTGCATGTTACATGTACCTCTACATTCATTCATTCATTCATCTTCTACCGCTTATCCGAACTTCCTCGGGTAACGGGGAGCCTGTGCCTTTCTCAGGCGTCATCGGGCATCAAGGCAGGATACACCCTGGACGGAGTGCCAACCCATCGCAGGGCACACACACACTCTCATTCACTCACGCACTCACACACTAGGGACAATTTTCCAGAGATGCCAATCAACCTACCATGCATGTCTTTGGACCGGGGGAGGAAACCGGAGTACCCGGAGGAAACTCCACACACACAAGGTGGAGGCGGGAATCGACCCCGACCCTGGAGGTGTGAGGCGAACGTGCTAACCACTAAGCCACCGTGCCCCCTGTACCTCTACACTGCTAGGAAAAAAAAAAAAAAAAAAAAAAAAACATCATGTGTTTGACACCAGGGTTTTATTTATAGTTAAGATTTTGACAAGACATCAACTTGGATATTGCTTGGTTTGTTTCTCTGGGAGAAATCATTACCGGTCTTCTTGTAACCCTGATTGAAACCCTGATTGTAACCCTGATTCTTGTAACCCTGACAGGGAAACACTATTGCTGCATTCAGCTAAAGGTTAACTCGTAATTTGTAACCTCTTCCTCAACTTAGAGTTCAGCAACTTCCATCAAGTCAACATGGTTGCTTACAGCATCAGCAGTAAACAGTCAAAAGTAGCACTTCTTACATTTAAATGAGTTATACTGTTTGCTTTATGTGCTTTAGATCAATCAACATACAGACATTTTTGCTTGTTAAGCCCATTGACAATACACTGAAGCTTCACTGGTTGAGGGGTAAAACAGGGCTGTCAAGTGCCACGCATTGAGAGTGACAGTCACACATTTGGGTCTTTTGTCACGCTCTCCAGAGGCTACACAATAGCCAATCAGAAAATAGCACTATTGTATATGGGTAAGATTTAACACAACAACCAATTAAAAAAAAAAAAAACATTCATTAGAGAGGGTATTTTCGATGGTCTGTTTGAACAAAACCTCAGCACGAAACAGCTTGTCTCTGGACGGGACATTGTCCTCAATCATGATCCCAAAAATGTCTGGGCTTGAGCCGGACTGTTTTAAATGGGAGCAACATTACAAATGTTAAAGGAGTCCAAAAAAAGCAAAAAAAAAAATACAATAAAGAACACCAGTCATAATCTCTCTCTCTCTCTCTCTCTCTCTCTCTCTCTCTCTCTCTCTCTCTCTCTCACTCTCTCTCTCTCACACACACACACACACACACACATACACACAACCACACACAAATTAATAAATGGAAATTAAACAAAAACTTTGTATTTGATTAAATTGCGGTCAGTGATCCTTACCAAACAACTCCCCCATTAATGTTTTTTGTTTGTTTGTTTGTTTGTTTGTTTGTTTGTTTGTTTTTTTGGGGGGGTGTTGGAGATGTCACGCTTGACTGTCTTCAAAACTTGAGAGCCCTGGTAAAAAAAAAATATATATATATATGGATATATATATACATATATATCCATATATATATATATATATATATATATATATATATATATATATATATATATATATATATATATATATATATATCACGTAATAAAATGACAGGTCTGACTTCTTAATATTGAGGTGCATCGTATGCAGCGTTTACTCTGGGATTCTATAGAGTATAATTTTATAGGGTTGACCTATTGGAATGGCCTGAAGTGTTTTTAAAGTGTCTGAAGTGTCCAGAGGCTCTACATTTGATAACTTTTCTAGCCTGCTCTAAATGTATACATTCTGACTGCTATTTTTTTATCTTTAGACTTTTTATCAGTTGACATACCAGAACATATGGAGTGCAAGCATATATTTTATCTTGTGTCTCAGCTTTGACTAGTATGAATGGTTCCTGATATGGATGCTGTTTGATGAACTACTCTGCTCATTTGTAATGGCACCCTTAGACCAGGGAACAGTCATGTCTAGCCTTAAAATCTACACTAATTTGATTATTTCTACATCATAAAAACACTGCTGATGGCTCTTGTGATTTTCATCTCACTTTTTAGCCTCAGATTTCTAGCAGGTTTGTACATCACAAGCGCTCAGCTTAGCACTCAACAACAGGAGGATAGAGTTATCAGATTTATGGATGGAAGAAAAATAGGAGGAAGAAAAGCAAACAGTCAGAGCCGACTGGATGTACTAGAACTTTAACTGTGGAGTAAACACAGAATATTATCGGCATAATTGAGATCCCTACAAGAAGAAGAAACACTAATTGATATTCACCCAGATTTAAAGAGTGTGACAACCCTGATCTTCTGATCGGATAGCATAGTAGAATAGGTAATTAAATCATTACAAATCAAACTGCCCTGTGATGGAAATCAGCATTATTGTTTGCTCATTATCTCTGCACACTCCTTAATTCCTAAAATATGGAAATTACTTTCCTCCATTGATTACTCCCCTCCAGTGTGCACTTGTGTTGTGATTAAAGTTGGCCTGGTGAAAATCACTTTCAGCACCTGTGAGTTGAGATGAGAAAACAACATTAAAGATTCTTCACCTCCTCGTGTGTGTTTGGGGAAAAACAGGATTGAGACACTACAGCATCAATGCACACAGATGGGCGCGTTACACACACAAATAGTGGTTAATCTCACGCAAATGCACATCTCTTCAGGGAACTAAAAATATGCGTTGGATATGTTTGTGCCAGCAGCTTTCTATGATAATGTTCTTTTAATTACCAAATGTTATCGTTTCCATATCAGATCCCTGTGGAATAAACTGCATTTCCAATTATTTCGGTGTACTTTGGTTCAGCTGGGTGATGGACCCTATCGTTTTCAGATCTCTTACACCTCCTAAGTATAAAAAAACTACTGAGGAATATATGGGAAAGGGCAACACTGAAAAAGTTTTCACAAAAGGTTTTTTTTATAGGTCAAACATACAGTCATGAATCATCAGACAGTCCTCCCAATTCCATACACACTTTTCCAGCACCTTACACATACAATATGTGTCCGCTGTGATCGACACATTTGGACTAGTTCCTACCATGTTCATATCTGCCCGACCCCACTTCTGTTGCCAATTATAGACTTATGTTCTTCCATCTATTCCTATCCAAGACCTTGGGCAACTCTCTTCCTGACCTCCAAAATGCCAGCTAGTTTGTTATATTCCATAAATAAAACTGCACTGCTAATAATAACTGATGCTTTGATGCTGTGAATCACCAGATCTTTATTTCGACTCTTGCGGACTACAGGATCGATTCTACCATGTCGCATACAGAGACTCAATTTCATGCTTCAGGACTCCCTCAGGGCTCAGTTCTTGGTCCACTCTTGTTCTCCAGGTATAACAGATCAAGTTTCATGACTTCTTTTATCTATGCTAATGATAAATCACTTTTCTTTTCATTCATTCACCTTACAGTCAGAAGACATCTGCCAATCTGTTGTCTACATTCCTGGATAGAAGCCCATCACCCAAATCTTAAACATGACAAAACAGATAGATCTATATAATATTCTCTCTTTTTGTGAAGAGTGTGTCGATACAGAGAACACAAACCAACAAATTGTCTTTATTATTATGACCAGCTTAGGCCTGGAGCTCCAAAGAGCTACCAATCATTAGAGCTACCAATACTTTGAATCATTTTCTGAATTCATCCATGTATGTGATACACATTAACATCAGAATATATGACCCATATTGTACAAAGAAGACTACAGTATGTGATACCTATAGTTCTGAACAATATATGGGATACATTAAAGATTTCAATAACATTTACCATTGCTTGACCTGTCACTCACCATTGATACCATTACGGTCCATCTGGCACACACAGCTAAAAATCTTTTTTTTTTTTTCCAACCACATGATCTACCAGATCCTGCAGAGTTCATATTCATATCACCAGAAGAATACAATCTTTTCAGATCATAGAATCTGCTAAACTATTAATACAAGCCCAAGTCATTTCTAATGCAGCTCTTTGCTGCAGGGCATTCAGAATGCTGCTGCTGCTGCTCGACTTGTTCACAAACTCCCAAAGTTTTCATACATGATAAAAACACCCCTCTCCCACCCCAACTTAGGTCACTCCACTGGCTTCATGTTGCAGCAAGAATCAAATTTAAAACTCATGGCTTTGCATTCCAGGCATTTCAGGACTCTGCACCTCATTATCTATTCACCCAGGTACAAAACTAGTTCTGATCTTCAACCTCGGTGTTCCTGGTGTGTACTTCTCTAAGGTCGAAATATGACACAAGAGCTCTTCGGTGCACTCCAGTAGTAGTGGAATGAACTTTCTCCTCAACTTAGAACTACCCCAAGTCTCTATTCTTTCCACAAAGCTCTAAAGTCTCTTCATCTTCAGACTAGGATGAAATGTTAATTTTCTTTGTACTTACTTTGCCTTGACTTTCTTTTGTATTACATTTTGGCTTTTTTGTATTATTATTTGTGCTCTTAGGGGTAGTTTTTTATGTTTGTTTGTCTGTTTTATTGATTTTATTTTTTCTTAGACCACTCTAACACTTGCACAAACTAGCATTTCAACACTTTGCTTTTAGCTGTTTTCAAGACTCTCTGGGGTGTCCACGTTTAGCAGTGATTATCCTTGTCATGTTACACTCCACAGGGGTGTTCAATGGCTAAGATGAAAATAGACATTCTGTGTCTGTTTAAGAACTTATTGCACTTTGTGTGTATTTCCATTTTACGTAGCCTACTAGGGGTGGTATTGTCAGAACTTTTCTATCAAAATCACACAAATGCTTGTTAATAATCCTCTAAAATTTGAAGGCATTACCTTTAATCACTAAAATTCTGTGTAAGTATACCCAACAAGGTAAAAACATCTCACTCTGAAAGCTAGCATTGCTTTGACTCATTTTATTTGAGACTTGGTTTGATATAATGAGTGATTTGTTTATTCCGATTGAAAAATATCCAGTTTCTGATTTTGCGGGACACAGTGGAATGCCAGTGTACTTATAAGAAAAGGGTACTGCTTATCCGAACTACCTCGGGTCACGGGGAGCCTGTACCTATCTCAGGTGTCATCGGGCATCAAGGCAGGATACACCCTGGACGGAGTGCCAACTCTCATTCACTCACGCAATCACACACTACAAACAATTTTCCAGAGATGCCAATCAACCTACTATGCGTGTCTTTGGACTGGGGGAGGAAACCCCCGAGGCACGGAGAGAACATGCAAACTCCACACACACAAGGTGGAGGTGGGAATTGAACCCCCAACCCTGGAGGTGTGAGGCGAACGTGCTAACCACTAAGCCACCGTGCCCCCCGTCTAAATAATATCGGTTCATATTCTTGAATGTGATATAAAGATTTTCTATTAACTCTCTTTTCCTTCATGACTTGTTCCAATGTCCTTCTGTATTCTATAAACAGCTTTTGGATTCTCTTACTTGAACTTATTTGACTTGGGTGGGACCACCATTCACACAATGCATTATTTATTTATTTGTTTAATTTTTTAGAGCTTCTAACAATTCTAACACAGAGCTTCTAACAATTGACATATCTCAAAGGAGCTTTACATGAATATAAAAATTCAGATTCAAAATTATAAAGATAAATTATTTATTTCTCTTAGTTCCTAATAAGCAAGCCAGAGGCGACTGTGCCATTGAGAAACTCCCTGAGACGATATGAGAAAGAAACCTTGAGAAGAACCAAACTCAAAAGGGAGCACATCCTCATTTGGGTGACACTGGAGAGAGTGACTGTAAATAATTTCCCTTTTATAACTCTACAATATAAAGCCAAATGCAATTGTGTAACCAGGAGCTTTTGAGCAACTTACTGTATGAGTATGAACTTCGGCATAATTTCTGAATTCATTATAACTTAAACATTAATTTCTTTCTGAGAATATCCTCAAATGTTTAAATTACACACACATGTCTCCCATGTTAGTCTTAACAAACTCACATACTGCATGGTAGGTTTATAACTACCACTCATTGTCTGCCTTTTTCAACCAAATAAAACAATTTTTTTTTCTTGATCTGAAAAGACTTGCTTTGAATATTAATAGAATTTGAATTAGCTTTAATAGCAAGCCTTCTTTGTTTTTCATCCAAAACAATTGTCTGTTTCAACATTAGTGTCAAACTTCAGGAAAACACACATGCAAAAAGATACTGTAAATATTAGTGCAATAAATTACCCTATTCTTTATACCAACAAGAATACATCATATGAAATCTGTCTGCAGATTGGATTGGATATATTATTTCACTCAGAGTAAATTATATAAAGATGCAGATTCAAAAAGCGAGTTTCTTGTAAATGTCACTGCCAGTGTTATATTCACAAGAAGATATGAAAAATGTCTTAAATGGCTTTTTTATACTGTCGTAAAGAAAGAGGAAGCTGAAAAACACTGTAGACTACATTTTAAATATCCATAAAGGTCCTTAAAATTATAAAATAGGCCTATGCAGTGTTATTTCTACATTTAGTAAAGAACAATTACTGTAAAGTTATGTATGTTTGGTCCATGTAGATGGGCTACCGTATTTTACAGACTATAAGCCGCAACCGTTTTCCCACGCTTTGAACCTTGCAGCTTAAACAATGAAGCGGCTAATATATGGTCCATATGTATATTTTTCCCGCTTTCAAATTAAAAAAAAAAAAAAAAAAAACATTCTTTGACGTGCTCAGTTTTTTGGCGGCATAAAGCGTTCATTAGACCAATGAAATTGCAGAACGGGTTAAAGGTAGGGTCTCCGATGTTTGAGAAATGCTACAGAAAACTGAGTCGGGATGACAAACTAAAAATCAAAACAATAATCAAAACAAACGTGTAGCCAATGAGCAGAAAGGGTCGTGTCTTGTCAATATGGGCGGAGAGAGTGTTCAGTGCGCATGTGTGACATTAGCAGAAAGCAGTTTTAATATTGACATGGAGGATAAAAACAAAGAAAGAAAACAAAGAAAGGTTTATGATAAGGCAAGAAGCAGGACCTGTGTTAATATAGGATCAGCTTTCCAGCGCTGGAGAGAACCGAAGGAGCAGGAAGTTGGTCACATATTCACAGATTCGTGTTTCCCGAGTCAATAACTCCTGAGCTAAACACTGTTAATACACAAATAACACCTCTTTTCTATCGTACAGTAGTAATGTAGAGACGCAGCTACAACCGCGTTTTGTGTAGTAACAGCTCAGGAGTTATTGACTCGGGAAACTCCAATCTGTGAATATGCGGCCAACTTCCTGCTTCTTCTGTTTCAGTGTACTGTAGGCACCTGTGGCTTATAGACATGTGCAGCTTATTTCTGTTCAAAATAAACATTTTTTTCAAATTCAGTGGGTGAGGCTTATATTCAGGTGCGCTCAATAGTCCAGAAATTACGGTATTTGACTGTAAAAGCACAAAAATGGTGCCGAACCAGTATCCAAAATAAAGGATCTAACTAATGAAAAAGATTTGATTAGGTTTGGAATGAAGCAGGACTGGAGTTGGATCCTTGTGCAATGGAGGGCCATGCAGTCATTAAGTCCTAGATGACGGAGCAGTGGTGGACCTGGACCATGTGGCAATGGTAGATCTGGGATGTGGAACCTTGGCGGGCCTGGATCATTTAGCAGTTGGTCATGGTACAATGGTGGGCCTGGGCCATGCAGTCGTTATGTCCTATAATCTGAATCCAATTCTTTAAACTCCACCCACCCTGTAACCCAACTATAACAACCCCATGTCATTAAACAAGCCATTACCAAGACAGAATATGGGTGTACCTTAGTTATTAGACATTACACCATTTTGTGTGATTTGTGATTTGTGCTAAGTATAATGTAGAATATATGTGTTTACATTTGGTCTGTAAGGTTAAGGTTTCTTTTTTGGCTGGCTGTTAGGCTCTATGGAAACATACCCTTTGTGTCCTCCTGGATAGCATCTGACCCTAGTTGTCAAATCAAAGGCTGAAACATTTTCACTTACATCACCTCAGTGTGAAGCACAAACACTGATGCGTTCAGTCTAATGAGGACGGACGTGTTGAGGACATTCTCACTCAGCAGAACATTTTTATCACCCTTCTACCTCCCCTGTCCTGTTCTCTATAAAAACATCTGTGAACAGTACAATGGCAGACTGACTGATGACTATGGTGCTGTATTGATCTCCTGTGTATGTCTAATAAATGAAGCACAGAAAACTCCAGTCTAAAATTTAGCAGATTTCTGACAGACAAACACACAAACACACTGAATTATGAAAAAAAAAAAAATACAATTACATATCAATAACATCTCTATTGCTTGCAATCCTTTACTTAACAGTGTACGCTCATTAAACTGTACATAATAAAAATAATTGTAAAAGTGTTTTTAATAAGTGTGGGCAAGTAACCAGATCCAGATCTTATTATCATGTACTGATGCAACAAATTTTTTCAGTATAATGAATCAAATAAAGGTTAAATAACCTCAGAAACGAAAACGGTTAGAAATGACGCTTCCTACTTTCATCCTAGGTCAACTACCAGTTTCTGTTCATTTGTTTGTGTAGTTAGTAACTTATTTACTTTATTGTTGTTTGTTTTGTACATTTGGAAATTAGAAGCAGGATATTTTCTAGATATTTATTTTCTAGATTTTAAAGAGTACTCCTACATTAGAAGTATTAAAAAAAACTTTAAAAAAAAAAACTAAAACTGTCCTGTCGAGTTTTTATAAGTGTTTTCGTACCATTGTGCTGTTGAAGGATCAGTTCTGCATGAGAAGGTGACCCATGGGACTGCTATGGACAGAGCCACTTGAAGACTCCACTTATGGCACCATCTTTGAACTGCTATTGCGATGATCGCTTTTGTGCTCGGGTCTTCATCAGTGAATATTTGAAGACTTCAACTGGAAGAAATTAGTGTTAACTTTATAATGAACTCAGAACTAATGGTGATCTATAAGTTCCTTGGGAGCTCTTGGTTGCACAATTCCACTTGACTATGAACAGTTGAAGTAAAGACATTATTTATGTTCTCACACTCTGGTGTCACCCAAATGAGGATGAGTGAGTGAGTGACATGACATGACATACAGCTAGGGTTTGGTGACCCATACTCAGAATTTGTTCTCTGCATTTAACCCATCCAATGTGCACACACACAGCAGTGAACACACACACACCATGAACACACACCCGGAGCAGTGGGCAGCCATTTATTCTGCGGCGCCCGGGGAGCAGTTGGGGGGTTCGGTGCCTTGCTCAAGGGCACCTCAGTTGTTCCTCTCAAGGTTTCTTACTCATCTCAGGGAGTTTTTCCTTGCCACCAATGCCTCAGGCTTGCTCATTAGGGATAAATATTAATGTAAAACTTCTAAATTATTAAAACTATATTTATAAAATTCTAGAAACCTGCTTTGAAACAATGTCACTGCTGGTGGTCTTTCAGGTGCGCGCTGTTTGGGGTCACCACAGCAGACCACGTGGTCCACATATTAGATTTGTTGTAGGTTTTACACTAGATGTCCTTCCTGACTCAACCCTCCCATTTCATCCGGTCTTGGGATCAGCTCTGAGAGTTCAGCAGGTTAGGTCCCTGCTCTGGAATTCGAATCTGGGCCAAGTATTAATTAATTTTCTTTAACAGAAGCTCTGACAGTGATGTCATCATCAAGCTTTCTATTAAAGCATTTGTTATAATACTCTGCTCTTAAACATGTATGATTGTTGACATGGTGACGGTGGAGGAAATGATATGAGAGAGGAAAATTAAATGTTATTTAACAACAATTAATATTGTGAATGTTTCTTTAAGGAGATTTTCATGGAAGGAGTCTCCAATGTCAGGGCTTTGTTAGAGTGAGTTAGTTTTGGGAAATTCTTTGAACAGATGAGTTTGTCATTAACATGTCATGCTGGAATTGTATTATTGATTCCACAGACATAATATTGTGTGACAGTTCACACCATAAAACTGAGGACAGGAGCTAAATTCAGTCCATCCAGGAGGTTGCAAGTTTGCGATCACAGAAATGTACACAAAATCATACAAATTCCATTATATTCAGAGGAGCTTGTAATTTTTGTAAATGACCACAGAAAGAAAGAAAGAAAGAAAGAAAGAAAGAAAGAAAGAAAGAAAGAAAGAAAGAAAGAAAGAAAGAAAGAAAGAAAGAAAGAAAGGAAATAAACCATGGACCATTTCTTCTGGGATGTGAAAAAGAAAAAAACAGAGAGGAGAGACAGACAAAGCAAAAGAAAGAAAGAAAGAAAGAAAGAAAGAAAGAAAGAAAGAAAGAAAGAAAACAAAATATTAAAATAATAATAATAATAATAATAATAATAATAATAATAATAATAATATTTTGAATAAATAAATAAATAAATAAATAAATAAAGATGCAGCAAAATCAAGCATTTTTGCCACAACCACCACAAAAATCTACAAAATCCTGGAGAAAATGTAAAGTTCATTAACAAATGAAAATTGTACTCATTGGCAAACGATGTGAAATGAAATGAAAACTGCAATCACAACCTCCACAACCCATTGATAATTGTCCTATAATATCATGCCCCAGATTGTGTAATTCTATACATAATGTACATTTTAGCCATAGAGTTTCATCAGTTGTCAGTATTTTATACAGTATTATATACTTCTCGATTTTAGTGTTTAGCTTATTAATTATATAGTACTATGTCTTTAAAATTGCATTAAATATCTAAAACAGTTCTGTCCATTTATCATAAGAAGTATTCGAATGCAAGACAGCACAGAAAGACAGACTTAAGAAAGAATTAGCAGCTTGTGTGATCATGCCGCTCACGTCGGCTGCATCCTGTAGCACCTGCACGGCATTAAAATGCTGCTCTTAATTATTTTTGGTGAATAAACTGGGTGTCAAGGGAGGAGTTACAAGGAGAATGTTTAAATAGCGTAGCCAGGAATGAAGTGAGCCTGCCTACAGAGGTGACGCTGCAAATGGGTATTTCTTCTAGATTTACAGAGCTTTAATTGTGTTTTTAGTCACATTGGGGGCAGCTGATTATTCAGGCACCAGGCCTGTGTTGTATAATGGAAGGAATAAGAGAGCGAGAGACAGGAATAAATAACATATATATGTATATGTGCTTGTGGGGGGGCACGGTGGTTAGCACGTTCGCCTCACACCTCCAGGGTTGGGGGTCGATTCCCGCCACCGCCTTGTGTGTGCGGAGTTTGCATGTTCTCCCCGTGCCTCGGGGGTTTCCTCCGGGTACTCCGGTTTCCTCCCCGGTCCAAAGACATGCACGGTAGGTTGATTGGCATCTCTGGAAAATTGTCCGTAGTGTGTGATTGCGTGAGTGAATGAGAGTGTGTGTGCCCTGCGATGGGTTGGCACTCCGTCCAGGGTGTATCCTGCCTTGATGCCTGAAGACGCCTGAGATAGGCACAGGCTCCCCGTGACCCGAGGTAGTTCGGATAAGCGGTAGAAGATGAGTGAGAGTGAGTGCTTGTGTGGATTGGTTTGTAGATAATATATATCCTATAATATAGTATAGGATGAGAGAACTACACAAATGTTTCATAAGAGTTACAGTATAAAATATTATAGTAATTCCATCAGAGCGTGTTGAGAGAATTGTAGCAGAGTTCTGGGAATTAAAATGAGAGAAGTGAAAAGTGTGTGAGAGAGAGAGAGAGAGAGAGAGAGAGAGAGAGAGCTGTATCGGGAGATCTGGGACAATAGAAACTCCAGGGGAAATACTAATTAGATATTTGAATTGTGAATCATGGAAAAAACATACAGTACTGGTTGCAGGGAAAAAGAAAAGACGTCTTTGTTGTAAGGGCTGTGGTTTGGAGCCATGTTTCTGAAGTGTGCTAGGAAACAACTGATGAAGAGATTTTGCCCTGATTCTATTAAGGAACGATGAGATGGCATGATCTTCTATGCAACTTCTTGTGGAAGTAATTCACACAATCCCAAAATAGCTGCATGTTCACTAGATACGCTCAGTAACTACGTAGTGTGCTATATCCCTAATGGAACGCCGTTACAGACGTGTGGCTCGGATCATATCTGTTGGAAATGAACTAATAGAATTTTCAGCCTAATATCATTTAGCATTAGAGCTGGCACTGATCTGAAATGTAGGATCGGTAATGAGCCGATGCCAAAGATTCAGATATGAGAGAAAATAAGACCCAGCTTCGTTCGATCCGGTAACAAATGAAAAAGACTGGAATTGGATTTGGAAAATATTTGGAGCTGGAAAAGTTGATATATAAAGAGACATGATTGCATTTTTTGGTTTTAATATTTTTGTAGATAGATATATATATATATATATATATATATATATATATATATATATATATATATATATATATATATATATATCGCATTTAACAAACCCCCAACATTTGCCAACAAATCCCTATGTAGGAGTAGTACTCATGCTGTCCATTAATTCAGATTAGAATTACAGGTGTTTTAATAAATAAATAAATAAATAAATAATAGGGCATTATTTAAAATGGTCAACATATTCAATGAAAGGGCTCCACAGCTTAAAGAAGTGTTTTTCCGATCTCTATGAATTACATCATAATTACCTCTTAATTAATTGTTACGATTGATTTTACTATGTTGTGTTGGTGAGGTTCCGTGAATAAATTTTCCGTGTAAGATTTTAACCTATTTAACAAAGTATTGCGCCTGTTTTTAATTATTAAAGCACCCAAGCTAAGTGCTTTAGTTACACAAATAAATAAATAAATAAATAAATAAATAAGTAAACAAACAAACAAACAAACAAATAAATAAATAATAGTACTTAGTACTTTTAAAAGAAAAAAATAGTAGATCGTAAATGATATACGCAGATATTCATGGCTTCAGTATCTGAATCAGAAAATGTTAGTGTGTCATTTGCAGTACAGCCGGCATGAACTACACGTCCCAGCAACGGACTCATCACGGTCACAGTCACCTGATTACATCACCCACATGTAAGAAGAACATGGGAAGAAGCGCTCAGTGTTTTTATACCTGATTCACTGATCTGTTTGTTGGTTTTTATGGTTTTGCTAATTGTGCTGTCTCTGGTTTTGCCCTGACTGAACAGTTTGCACCTCGCACAAGCTTGGCTTCGGATTTGTTTTCATTATAAAACTCACTCTTTATGAATTTAAATTTGCATCCGCTAACCTGTTGTGACAGTAAATGAATACAAAAATGTACAAGAAAAAAAAAAGTAAATGACATGCATGAATTCAGGTTTTTTCCCCTCCTATGAAAAGATTTTTAAAAGAATTTTTTATACAGTTTTTAAGTTCCCAAAAAGTTTCCTTATCTGTTTCAGCTCAGGTTACTGTCTGTGTTGAGTTTTTTATGTTCTACTTGCATCCGCATGTGTGTCCATGTGCATGGTGTCCTGTAATGTAGTATAAAATCCAGGGTGTATTCCCACCTCAAACAGCTGCCATGATAATGTGTGTAAATGTTTGTTTAATGATTAATGCTTAAGGATTAAGGTTTCTCCCTTATATTGTCTCAGAGTTTTTCCTCACCGCTGTCACCTCTGACTTGCTCGTTAGGGATTGTCTAATCTTTCTGTAACTGCTGTGTGACAACTGCTTGTTATTCTATTGTTAAAACTGCCTTTCAGATACAATTACAATTTTAACTTAAAAGATAGAGACTAAAATGTTATTTCTTTTTTTCTCCTTTGAATATGTGAATATTTAAAAAGCATAATGAGCTAAGAGTCATGTACTGTACAGTGCACTCTTAGATACTTAGGTTAAATATAAAAACCTTCTTCTACTGTCTCTTGGGTAACCCTCAAAGATTGTTGGAGAAACCTACAATGGAGAATTAGAAAAGGTTCCAAGAGCAACACCCATAAGAACCCAAGATCTCTGAACTACCTAGAAATCCTATTTGTTTTTTTTTGTTTTTTTAAGAATGTCCAGAAACACTTAAAATTTCTTTCTCATTTCTACACAGTTCTACTGTATTTTCTCAAATGAATGGCATGTGCTGTCAAGATGTTGAGGTTCTCTTTCGGAGTGACAAGATTGGACAGGATTAGGAACGAGTACATCAGAGGGACAGCTCATGTTGGTCGTTCGGGGGACAAAGTTAGGGAGGCCAGATTAAGATGGTTTGGACATGTTCAGAGGAGAGAGAGTGAGTTTATTGGTAGGAGAATGTTGGATATGGAGCTGCCAGGCAGGAGGCAAAGAGGAAGGCCAAAGAGGAGGTATATGGGTGTAATAAATGAAGATATGAAGCTAGTGGGTGCAAGTGTTGAGGATGCAGAAGATGGGGATAGGTGGAGAGAGATGATTCGCTGTGGCGACCCCTGAAGGAAAAAGCCGAAAGAAGAAGAAGAAGAAGAAGAAG
The DNA here is from genome assembly GCF_030014155.1 of Tachysurus vachellii. NCBI lineage: Eukaryota > Metazoa > Chordata > Actinopteri > Siluriformes > Bagridae > Tachysurus > Tachysurus vachellii. Next base: position 7,225,082 of record NC_083464.1, on the reverse strand, counting down.
AAGAAGAAGAAGAACAGCATGTGCTGTCACATTTGACCTTGTTTTCTCCTAGTTCCTTCTGTGATCACTTATTTTACACGTATATAGTTTAACAAGCCATGTTTTCCATGTGTGATCCCATGATCACAGAAGAATAAAACATATAATCACATGTTTAAGGTTTGTGATTTTAGCAACGGCTACCAAAAGAAACCGGACAACTAGGAAGGGAAAAAGTCTGAATTTGTATAAGAGTCCGGTAGTCCATTCCATTTCCTCTATATTTATTCAGATAGGATGATTATTAGTCAGAAGGGTTTATTTATCCATCCTGTCACATTGCAGTTCTATGAGCTGAAGTGACTCGACGTGACTCATACATTGCTTGCTTTCTTCATCATGACTATGACCATGAGAGAAATTAAAACATGTCTAATGTCTCAAATATACCTAAAAATAGATAGATAGAGAGAAAGGTGTTAAACTCAGGGGCACAGGCAAGCCGAGCATGAAGACAGCACCTGAGGCGAAGTTCCTGTCCTCAGATTCTCTTGCAATGCAAGCACATATTTCATATTTTATATGCTGTTCATAGATACTAGACTACATTGAATATTTCAACATCATGAGCAAAGAGAGGAGGAGAGACACCAGGAGAGATCACAGGGTCAGTACACGTCCCCTCGCTCACCAGAGATCCAGGCTTTCATAGCGGCACGGTGGAAATCACTGGAACGCATTTTCTGCCTTGTGATAATTAGACAAAATGTGAAAATAACAGAAAAATTAGGAATGCTAATTGCTGAGAGAGTAAATAAATTGCTGCTGGATACGATAGGTGAGAATACACTCATAAATAGAGGATACAATAATTATACACTTAACTACAGAGAAAGAGAGAGTTTTCATCTAACCTCTACATCCTTCCATTGCTGTACGATGGCATTACTCATCTATCTCTCTCTCTCTCTCTCTCTCTCTCTCTCTCATACACACACACACACACTCTCTCCAGAGGATCAGAAAGCCCTTGAGACACAGCTAGGTAAGAAAAGAAGAGGAAAGGTCTACAAGGCTGCTCTATCGCCTTCACCCTGTTTTGAGATTCCTCTTTATGAGTGTTACATGTAAAAAAAAAATAAAATCAGGGAACAAAATATAAGCAAGATGTGAAGTCCATATCCACTTTAGTTTCAACTTCGGCTCCACGCTCCACTCTCTGTAATATAATGAAACAGAATCAGGCATGGGCACATATAAACGGGGAAAGGGAAAAAAATGAAAAAGAAAGAAAAAGCCGTTTTTTAAAAGAAAAATCTCTGCAAACCTACACACACAAGCATGCAGTCTGTAGCGTCTCCATCTCTCTGAAACATGTCCGATAGCTCGGTTTTGCCACCTGCTGGTATCAGTTTGTCAGCACCGTCCCAAACTAAGCTACTCTTATCTTCAGGAGTCAGAAGTCAGGATCTCATTATTCGTTCCATAAACTTCCTATTTTACAGTTTACTTTCTGTTATCTACTTACAGTTCTGTAAATGAGACTAAATAATTGGTTGGGAAATAAACACTTTGTGACATTGTGTTAAAGAAAAATAATCAATGACAAACTTGTGTGATTTGAACTGATACAAAAGCTGAACCCAATAAACAGGACAATGTTTGCATTAAGCTTGAAAGCACAAAGATTTTGGCTTGGAGACTTTCCAATATATATAAAAAAAAAAAAAAAAGGAAAATTACAGAATTAATAATAAAAAAAAAAAAACGGTATGATCAACATCTTCTGACCAATCAGAATCGAGTATTCAACAGCACTGTTTTATAAAGCAAAATACCTCCAAGACCATATACTGTATACTGTATATATGACCATGGATGTGTGATCCTAGTGGTTAAGGTGTTGGGTTACTAATCGAAATGTTGTAAGTTTGATTCCCACATCCACCTGGCTGCCTCTGCTGGGCCCCTGAGCAAGGCCCTTAACCTGCAGTTGTATGAAATATAAGTTGCTCTGGATAAGAGTGTCTGATAAATGCTGGAAATGTAAATATGCGTGTCTATATATAGAGAAAGATGCTTCTGTAGACCACATTCACTTGCCTCTAAGACTTTTTCATGTCTCCTACAGTACATTTACTTTTAAGTTTTTCTGACAATTATTCTCACTCATCTTCTACCGCTTATTCGAACTACCTCGGGTCACAGGGAGCCTGTGCCTATCTCAGGCGTCATCGGGCATCAAGGCAGGATACACCCTGGACGGAGTGCCAACCCATCGCAGGGCACACACACACTCATTCACTCACGCAATCACACACTATGGACAGTTTTCCAGAGATGCCAATCAACCTACCATGCATGTCTTTGGACCAGGGGAGGAAACCAGAGTACCCGGAGGAAACCCCCGAGGCACGGGGAGAACATGCAAACTCCACACACACAAGGCGGAGGCGGGAATCGAACCCCCAACCCTGGAGGTGTGAGGCGAACATGCTAACCACTAAGCCACCGTGCCCCCCGACAATTATTCGTTTGTTTAATTATTTTAGTCATATCGTTGTGTTGATGTTTTTTCTATTTCTCAGCAATGTATTTCTTATATTTATTATTATTGTTGATGTCTTTGACCCTTCTAGCAATTTTCATTCCTTCAATAGATTTAACAAGTAAATATTAGACACATTAATGAGGAACATTAATTAAATGTAAGAATTAGATATATGGATTGTTGCCATGGGGTTTTAAGAGAAAACACATTTAAATCAACACAGTATTTGGTTTTAGAAAATAATTAGAAATCAGAAAGTAGTTAAGATACAAACACTTAAACCACTTGCATGTTTGAACAAGGAAAAATCCATTACCAGGAATCTACAAGACTAAAAATCACAGAGGAAGTTCATTGAAATTTATTTAAACCCCTCTGAAAGAATAAGAATTGTGGAATTGGTTTTGAGTCCTGGGTTTATCCTGTGAAAACTGCATCTGATGTTAAATTGGATAAATCAACATGAAGATCAGAGAGCTGTGTATAATGTAGGAGAAAAGCAAGAGGAGAAAAGCAAGCCATTTTGCAGCTGAGAAAATAGTAAGGCAATTGAACAGCAATTGGGAATAACCAATAAAACAGTTTGGAATGTATTGAAAAAGAAACAAAATCCACTGAAATTCAGCCATCGAACAGGTCGACAAGGAAAACAACATTGGGAGAGCCTTGAAGAAAAACCCCAAAACCAGTCAGTGACATCACCAACAATCTCCACAGGGCAGAGTTTAAGTACACATTCCACCATTCGAAGAAGACTTGGAGAGCAGAAATAAAGACTCTCCTTAACGCAGGATGAAAACAAGTCCAGATTGGAAGAGTTGAATTACCAAGGGGTCACGGTGGCTTAGTGGTTAGCACGTTCGCCTCACACCTCCAGGGTTGGGGGTTCGATTCCTGCCTCCACCTTGTGTGTGTGGAGTTTGCATGTTCTCCCCGTGCCTCGGGGGTTTCCTCCGGGTACTCCGGTTTCCTCCCCCGGTCCAAAGACATGCATGGTAGGTTGATTGGCATCTCTGGAAAATTGTCCTTAATGTGTGATTGCGTGAGGGAATGAGAGTGTGTGTGTGCGCCCTGTGATGGGTTGGCACTCCGTCCAGGGTGTATCCTGCCTTGATGCTTGATGACGCCTGAGTTAGGATCTGCTCATGATCCTAAACAAATGAGCTCATCAGTCAGGAACAGTGGAGGTAATGTCGTGGCTTGGGTTCGCATGACTTCTTCAGGAACAGGCTCAGTAATCTTGGAACCGATGATGGAAATCGTGACGCTAGCGGCGGAATAAATTTAGAAGTTTGCACCAACATTTGGCCCAAAACAAAAGGAAAAACCTCCCTATAACCGACAACAGCTGAAGAGTCATCAGCTAAAACTATTATCAGTGCTGCTAATCAACAGCTTCTGACCAATCAGAATTGAGTATTAAACTGCACTGTTTTATAAGGTAAAATAACTCCAAAACCACAGAGAGAGAGAGAGAGAGAGAGAGAGAGAGAGAGAGAGGGAGAGAGAGAGAGAAAGAGATGCTTCTGTAGACCACATTTACTTCAACAACTTGGTGATGTAAGTGGGTTCGTGATGATACAGTTGAAGGGATATGCAATTAACTTTAACACTACATGTTCCAATACTTTTGCTCACTTAAAATAATTTGGTCTGCCATCTACAATGCCGTGTTCTAAGTCATTTGTAATTATCAGGAAGTGAAAACTGAAACTCGGATCTATCGTTTCATATTCAGCTTTTCATCACAAACCCAGATGTCTCCATGATATAGCAAATACAAATGACTCTTGGTGGGGGCTGTATAATGTTTTTGCTCTTTTCCATCTGATATGTGTCACTGTATAAAATGTCTATGTGTTTCTGTCAGTTTTATGTGACGTGACATACGGCTAAGTAGGGTGACCCATACTCAGAATTCGTTCTCTGCGTTTAACCCATCCAAAATGCACACACACAGCAGTGAACACACACACACACCATGAACACACACCCAGAGCAGTGGGCAGGGGGGGTTGGTGCCTTGCTCAAGGGCACCTCAGTCGTGGTATTGCCGACCCGAGACTCGAACCCACAACCTTAGGGTTAGGAGTCAAACTCGCTAACCATTAGGCCACGACTTCCCCAAGAAGTCCTTAGTAAGTTAGTTAGTAAGTAAGTTAGAATTTGTTAGTAAGTGAAGACCTCTTTACTTTCACAAACAAATAAAAGGTTCTACACTTTCACTCCAAAGAATTAAAAGGACTACATTTCATCCAAAACAGCAGCAGACTCTCGAGGAAAATGTCTAATTAGTTGTTTAATCTGATATGAAGCTTCTCTAAGTGCCAGCGAATCTTTTCCAACAGAGTTCTGTTAACTTTTTTTTTTTTTTGTTATGCCAGGATCGCTAGCCAAAATTTTTATCTAGCTGCATTTCTCTTTTCTCTTTTCCCTTTTCGAGGTACACATTCAATCCTCCTGGCCTTCATCCAGAGAAAAGAAGGACTTTTGTTCTGTTCCTAAAGTAGATTCAGTGCTTAAGAAAAAAAATAGAATCTCATTTTTAATCTCTTGGGTTTGACTATGTATGAGCCCAATTTGAGTGTTCAGAATTGCTCCTGACAGCATGAGCAAGAAAATGAAGATTGAGTTTGTTAAAGCAGAAATTGCTTTGCTTTTTTATTCACCTGTACAAAATGTTCTTCTATAAACCCCAACACTACAAAACAGTCTTTCACAAAAAAGTACAAAGCTTTCCTCTAGGCATCCGGATGTGATTATGACTAATGGCTTGCTTTAAAAAATAAATAAATAAAAGCATCACAATAATGTGCATTCTGCCTGTTCACAGAAGGTCACTCGAAGAAAAACATTGGCAAAGACGAGGAATGAGGCTGACCTTCTGTCTATAATGATAAAGCATGGATGAAGCAGTGGAGTGAAGCTGCCATTAACCCAGACCAAGATGCAGAAACGCGGAATCAATCGAGGAGTGCGCTTTTATGGCTCTGATTTACTGTAGGTATAAAGGCTCTCAGAGAGGCCGTATGGACTGCCGATGACTGAGAGGTACTCTGTTGTTCTACTGTAGTTTCACATAGTTCTCTCGCTCACTTCCCCGGCTTAAACTGCTTTACGAGTGTGTGACAGCAATAAAACAAGAATACCTGCACCAATTTCTGTGCCTCGCCTCGCCTCGCACAGTAGAGACAGACGTGTCGGTTTGAAAGAAAACCTGCAGACACGATTTAAACACATGGATAGAGTATAAAGCGTGGAGAGAATGTGTACAGGTTCAGAGGGATTTATACTGTATAATGTAAGAAAAGAAAACGATGAGGGCGAAGATCTTAATGAAGAAGACGTTTATTCCGTCCGGCGTACAGTAGCAATGACGATACAAGAAGTGCTTCAGGTTCATCGGAGTCAATCGAAGAAAAACGCAGGCTCAAACGTCTAGTTCTGTTTTTAATCTTTGTAGTTTAAATGGGGTTTGACTTTAAGTGTATACTGAGTGTAAGAAGTGAGTATCTCCTAAATGGCTAGGTGATACTATCGTTGTTAGGAAACGATTGCCTCGACTGGTACAAAATCCAGACCCATATGTGGAGATAGCAGACAGATTGGGGTTTTATTTAGGAAGAAGGAAAAGAAAACGCTAGGAAGAAAACTAAGCGAAAACAATACAAAAAACAGGATATCGGGAACAAACGAGGCACACAACTATAAGGACTCAGGAAAGGAGAAGGAGAAGGAGAAGGAGGAGGAGGAGGAGGAGAAGAAGAAACATGCGAGACAACAGATATAAATAAGGAAGGTAATTAGTGTGACATAAGGATCAGGTTTGGAAAGGCAGGAAGGGTCAAAAGAATTGGGCAGAGCAAACCCCTGCTTGAACGCCCCCTGGTGTACAGGCAGGAAAAGTCCAAGCCATCCATGACAATCGTCTAGCCAGATGTCTTTTAATGGTACTCATGGTCACGTTCACCTTGGCTTGCTATTGTTACAGCTGTTATCACACAAATGATCGGGTGAAACTATTGTTTAAATGGTCACATATATTCTTTGTTTAGTGACGGTCCTTGATGTCCTGCTGTCATTCAATTTGAGTTCTAAACATATTACCTTATGATATTTAAGTATTTTTGGGAATGAGCTCTTTTTGACGTGTATCTTGGAGTGGAATCCGGGTGCATAAAATCTGAGATTTCTTACTACTACTACTACTACTAATACTAATAATAATAATAATAATAATAATAATAATAATAATAATATAATAATAATAACTTCAATTTCAATAATCACTTTTCTATGCTACGGGTCGGAGTAGATCTGGAGTCCATCCAAAGATCATTTGAAACAAAGCACCCTAGATTGGATGCCAGTCTATTGCAGGGTACCAAACACACACACTCACCACACACACCTTTGCACATGATTCTGGGAGGTGGGAGAAAACTGGAAACCTGGATGAAACCCAGATGGACACAGAGAGAACACGAGAAACTGCACACAGACAGAAACCCGAGCTCAGGGCTGAACCAGGACCCTGGTGCCAAAAAGCAAGGCTAATTCTTTAGATTTGCTAAACACTAACAACATCTGGGTGATATGATATGATCACTAGATTAATATATCATATCAGCTTTCAGTTCCTAGATATCCCCGGATATCATTTTGGCTTTTGGTCTAAATGCAAAGCTAATTAGCAAACAATCAAAATGAGGCTGTTACCTCTTCTGACATATTGTGTTTATTTTAGTCAGAGAGTGTGTGTGTGTGTGTGTGTGTGTGTGTTTATGCATGCTGCTTTTCTCTTTTCCCTCTAATTGCTATGAATTGTTCTCAGGTGCCTCGTTGGCCATGCGCACAGTGATTTGTTCCAGTTCGACAGTCTGTTAGCACATAGAGTACACCCAGTGTTCTTTCAGTGCATGTCTACAGTATGTGTGTTCACTACTCGACATGATACCGTAGATTTATTGTCTGTCTATTGTGTCTCGTTATTAATTTCATATCATCAATGATTGCTCCAGGGAGCTGTCAGACTTTCAGAAACGTTCTGGTAATAGGACGCGTCAATGGATGGATAGATAGTGGAGGAGAACAGGAGTCTGGCGGAGAGCTTGGTTGAGTAGAGTAAAGAAAATTACCTGCAGCTTAAAAGGAAAAACCCATCCTCTTTTTTAATCTTTCTAATTAACGTGTGATATTCAGTTGTATCAAGATTCGTTCATTGGCATGTTACGGTGCCATTACAATATCATTCATCTAGTGCCATTAGCATAGTGGTTAAGGTGTTGGGACACCGATCAGAAGGTTGTGAGTTCCAGCAGTGGCAGCTTAGTGGACCTGGAAATGACACTAACCCTCAGTTGCATAAAAAAAATGAGATAATGTAAATTGCTCTGAATAAGGGTGTCTGCCAAATGCTGGAAATGTAAAGTAATGCTTGTAGGAATGACCCTTTCATTCATCTCTGCTTAAAGAGAGTGATGCATCGGCACTTTAGTCCTTCAGTCTGTCCGGCTCTCTCACTTCCTCTTCTGTTCACTCTGCTGTAACAAACGAGTTTTCAAAGTTTCAGCCTTTGGGCAAAAGAAAGTGTGAGGCCTGAGATGTTCATTTATATTTCTTATTTATTACTGCATTAATTAACATCAATCAGCCACGAACAAAAAAAGTGAAAGTAAGGTTTATTCCATCCATGAATAAAAATCCACATAATAACTGTTAATGATGAACTGAGCTTCGGTCCCTAGGTGTAATTCTTTGGAACTGCTCTCACGTCTTGTTTATCTGTTGCGTTAATTAACCACCAAGAACAGGTTAATTAAGGCATTAAGTTCTATTTGTCTTTGTCGAACCGTTTTAAAGATTAATGCATGTTAATGCAGGTATTCGTTTGTATCATTGGTCCATAAATTTAAAGAATAAATTAAAACATGGCAGACATCAGTTCCGGTAATGTTTCTGTAAATAATTACACGTTATATTACTTATTAAATTAACAGACTGTGGCATGAGGGTTCGGTATCATACATTGAAAAGAAAAAAAGAGTTACAGAAAAAAAAAAACAAATTACTAGAATTAGTTAAATGTGTCAGTTCTGTAATAAACTAATTACACTGATACCTCGAGATACGAGTGCTTTGACATACGAATTTTTTGAGATACGAGCTGTGATTCGACAATATTTTTGGCTTGAGATACGAGCAATTTTTTGAGATATGAGCATCCGAGCCGCTGCCGCCGAAACAAAGATCCCCAACAACCACGTGTGCTCTGTTTCCCCTCCTCAGCTTCCCGCGTCTCACTCGGTTAATGCCGCCTTTCCACTGCACACGACAAACGACAGTCGATAAACCAGAAGTCATTCATTTCCTATGGAGAGTCGGAAAAGCGCTGCGTGAGGTGCCGACCATCTGCGGATCCGTAATTTTCGGATCTGTTTTGAGCGTTGGATCCGTTAAAAAATTTTAACTTGTGCGACTACACCGCATCTGATATGCCGACCGGACAGGTTTTTATTAAAAGGACCGGCAGATGTTAGTGAGGAAAGAGTGACAAAAAAGGCAAAAGCAAGTGAAGAGAAAAGCGATGGAGAAAATTAAGCAAAATTAATGTAAAGAAAACAGAAATTGTAGCAATTACGTTCAGTTCAGTTAAGAGAAATCAAGCAACGCGTTAGTTCTGATAGGCCACGTCGTCAAGCGTGCATCAGCTGTTAATCAGCTGTCCACGACACACACCAATCCGGTTACAACATCCATATTACCGACCATTTAAATTCCCATTCATAGAGCCGCTCTAACGGGTCGCTGCTGCTGCGATCTAAACTCCCTCCTCCAACCCGGACTCCACCATACCGGAACCCGTGTGCGCTGTACCAGTTTACATCATAAATCTCCACATATTTTTCTCTCTCTCTCCCTCTCTCTCTCTAATTATTAAATTATTTATTCATCCATTCATCCATTTATTATTTTCCTTTCCTATTTTTAACTCTATGCATGATTAATGGTTCTGTTATACGGGGGTCTATTCTATTTTCTAGTTGCTGCTCTCCGCTCTAAATGAAGTTAAGTTCCATTTAAGTGTAAAGTAGCATTAAGAGTGTACAGTAGCGAGTAAGTGAACGAAAGTGAAAGTGTAATTCCTCCTAACTCCTCCGCCTGTAAAGTAAAACCAGTTTATTTTTTTAACATTCTCTTTTATTACTGTATGTTTTTCTACAATATTTGTCATTTATAAATACAGGTACTGTACATTTTTCATATTCAAAACACAAACAAAACAACTGGAGTGGAATTTTGTGAGCTGGAACGGATTAATGGGATTTCAATTAATATAAATGGGGAAAATTGCTTTGAGATACGAGCAATTTGAGATACGAGCAAAGTCACGGAACGAATTAAACTCGTATATCGAGGTATCGCTGTACTGTAAATAGGTGGCTGAAACAGGGGCCACGGTGTTACAGAGGCTTAGTGATTAACATGTTTGTCTCACACTTCTGGGGTTTTGGCTTTGTTTGCATGATTTCTCGGTACTTCAAGGGTTTCC
>NC_083464.1:7190000-7207500 GCF_030014155.1 Tachysurus vachellii | reverse complement strand
TAGTGGTGATGAATGATTTATTTTGTAAAGAATATCTGTGAGATTTAAACATGTTTTATTTTACCTTGGTGAAGATAGTGTAAAAGTTACCTAGGAAGATTTTAACTCCATCAATCTGGCAACCAGGTTTGGTTTGCAAACAGAAGCTTGGAGCTATAATGTGGTGCTGCTAGTAACACCTCTCTCTCTCTCTCTCTCTCTCTCTCTCTCTCTCTCTCTCTCTCTCTCCTTCTCTCTGTTCTCTCTCTCTCTCTCTCTGTTCTCTCTCTCTCCTTCTCTCTCCTTCCCCCTCTCCCCCCTCTTTCCCCCTCTCTCTCCCCTCTCTCTCCCCCTCTCTCCCCCCCCCGCCACTCCTGCCCCTCTCTCTCCTGCTCCCCCTCTCTCTCGCTCTCTTTCCCTCCCTCCTCCCTCCCCCTCCCCCCCCCCTCTCCTGCACCCCCCCCTCTCCTGCACCCCCCCCCCCACCCCCTGCACTCACACTCTCTCTGATTTCAGCAGGATGTGTGCAGCTTTTAAGGAAACGCTTACTAACTGTACAGGAGTTATGTCTGAGACACGATATGTGATATATCAGTAGTCAGATGACAGGTGAGTGTGGTGACTTTATAAGAACTCGGTGTCAGTAGTGTGATATGTAAAGATTAGTTGTGTTATCGTGTCTTTATGACTACAGCTGCCCGCTAGCTGGGTTACTTAGCATTAGCACTAGCACTAGCTTAGCCACTGCAACACTACTCTCACCACAGCGTTGTGTTTACTTTCTTATTGTCTGCTGAGAGGTCTGAGAGAAATGTTGACTTTTTTTCTTCTTTTTCTTTGTTTAGTTTAGTATCATTTCCACCCAAATAAACAAAATCCTTAGTAGGATAAAAAAAAGGGGTCATTCTGGGCTTTATAAAAGTTGCTAGTCAGCACTAGCTAGTTGTTTGGTCAGTAGTTAAACTTATTTGCTAGTATAATATTACAGGACGGTGTTGTAATTAAAGTAAAGTCTTAGTGTTGGGATGTGTGATTATTACTCTTACAAGGTCACTGTTATTTATTATTTATCTCTGGGCTTGTTGTGTGAAAATAAATATCATTTAATATTTATTAACAGCCAGGTTTAATGTCTTTACTATTATTTATTTATTTATTTATTTATTTATTTATTATTTTATTATAATTATTTTATTATTATATTTATTTTATTATTATTATTATTTTATTATTATTATTTATATTATTTATTTGTGCTTTTTAAATGTGAAATATTTTTCTTTTTGATTATAACTGTAAATTATATAGAAACAAACAAAAAAGTTTACTGTTGTATCAGAGTATCTTAAAGCTTAAAAAAAACAATTTGTAAAATTGCCTTAACCTCTGCAGTGTATGTTTGTATATGGATAATCCTCCTGTCAGTCATTTTATAGACCCGCCCCAACACCCCTTCATATCCACTTAAGTCACTTTGAAAAATTTGTTTTATTTTCAACTTTTTTCTGCGTTTTGTAGTATAAAGAGTGAGAGTTGTGACACCGAGTCGTACTTTACCCCGCCTTAATAACCTTGATCCGAAAACTGAAAACGTATTACAAATTATTATTTCTCCACTAGGATGTCGTATAATTTTCCAGGCTCTTGTTTGCCTTTCTAAGTTACAATCAAAAGAATAATGACCAAGTACACAAAAAGCGTCCGTTTGTCTATACAATAATACAAGTGTACGACAATCGTTCGGCATATTGAGAGATGATTTCTGCTCGGACGTAGTCGGATTTCTGCAAAGCTGTTAGGAGGGAACGTCATGAACAGATGGATAATGACCCAAAACATACAGCAAAAGCAACCCAAGAGCTTCTTAAGACAACGAACTGCAATGTTCGTTAATGACCGAGTCAGTCACCTGACCTCAACTAAATGGAGTGTGTTTTTCAGTTACTAAAGACAAACTGAAGCTGGAAAAACCCACAAACAAGCAACTAAATCTGGATAAAATAAACTCCTGACAAAGCATCTTAAAGGGGAGAAACTCAGTATTTAGCAATGGCCGGCGGTTCCAAGCTTCATGCAGTCATGGACTGCAAAGGGTTTAGTTTGTTATTAAAAACAATCCTTTTGTTTCTAATTACTTTATTATGTCTAATTTATTTTGTGCCTTTGTATATAAAGGGGCGGTGGAATAAATGGCTGTAATTCCTAAATGTTTAATGCGGTAGTTTTGTTAAACTATCTTAAATTCTATGTAAATGTCTACACGTGAACCACATCATGATGTTGGTGTACGCATTCAAAATTACAAACATTGTGTCAAAATACATATGGACCCAACTTTATATCAGGTGACGGTGCTCTAAATAAATCCATCTCTACAAAGGATGATCAAATCAGACACATCAATAAAACTTAGGAATGACAGAGAAGGGAGATTTGGCAAAGATGTTGTAAACAAGGTGGGAGAAAAATTGAGGAGTGTGTAAATGTGTTTTGTAAGAACGTGTGTTTAAATGTCTGTTTATATAACAATGCTGTCGGATTCTCAATTTTGATTGGTCAGAAAGAGTTGATTCAATTTAACTAATAGCGTAGCTACCATTAACAGGTTTATGTTTATACGCTCGTTCTGATACAGTGTCGTTTCTATAGTAACAGCTGCTATACAGGGTTTGTGGAACATTTATGGAAGGAGTCTCCACTGCCAGCGCTTCGTAAGAGTATTTTTTTTTTTTGTCAGAGTAAAATCTTTAGGACAGAGAAGTTTACACTTCATGGTTTCGTAGTAACATGACAAGCCGGTTATTTTTGTTTTATTAACCTTTAGGGAAAACATAATAGATGCTGTTGAGGGAGTGACTGTTTATTGCTGCTATAACATAAGTGATTACAGGAACAAAAAACTTGTTTCACAGATGTTCCACCACATTAAACCTGTAGTAGCTATAACTTGTTCAAATTTATAGTGTTACTTGTTAATATATTATGTCTCAGGATTAATGTAAAATCAGCCGAGTACATCCAACTTCTGATGTTATAAGCCTTTTTTTAACGCTTATTTATTCAAAATATGAGTATTCTGTCAGATTTCTTGTTTTAAGTCATCCACAGTGTAAATATTATTATTATTATTATTATTATTATTATTATTATTATCATCATCATCTTTCTTTTAAAAACCTGCTTGTCTTATGTAGCCAGACATTTAGACCGACAGCAGAAGGTCTAGACAACATAGCAGCTTGTATAAGCTAAGGACCGTCAAAGAGGACATGTTATTCAGTGTCATGTTTAATGCCTTGTTCGTTTCCCTTGTTATGTATTAAAACCTTTGTACTCAAGTGGATCTTATTTGACTATTTTAGCTCTTATTTGGTATCCTGGAAATCTAGGTTTTCACTGGGCGAAACACTGGGCCTCTGTCTGGTGCATTTAATATCTTTTATGTGGATAATCTTGATACTGGATGTACAATTTAGGATCTCAGAATGCACGAGCGTATAAAACGTGTCTGTTACTGATGACTAAGCTCTCCTGTGTCCTTTTGTCTCACAGTGCAGTTTGGAGATAAGGCTATTCCTCATCCACATGTGGCTAAAGGCAATCCAAAGACACCTTGTTTTGAAATAGCAGGTGAGAGCAGGGGTAAAGTCGGGTATCACACCGATTAAAATCAGTGGAGGATATCCAGACGGATGGCCACGCCCTTTGTACCAGTGCCTTTGCCCATCGATCGAGCTCTTCCAGGTTCCTCTGCTGCCAGACGACCCAAACGGGCATCAAGCCTGGGCAGCGCGTCCAGCAGTTCGGAATCGTCTTCCACCAAAGGTGCAGTGGAAGAAGGTAGATTTCAGAGAAGTGGAAATGATAGCTGCTTCATTGCTTCATGTCAGAGTCCGGTAACAAAGGCCAGGATGAACGGAATCGAGCCCACTGTGGAGTATTCCAGCTGCGCAAGACCGGATACACCACCAGACACGCTCGGATGGGAGGACAGACCCATAACTCCAACAGTGCTCGGTTACGAAGTCATGGAGGAGAGAGCGAAGTTCACGGTAAGATAAAAGCACTGAATTTTTTAGCCATGCTTCAAAACACGCAGCTGGTTAGGATCGTATTTTATTCGTTCTTTTTTGACTCAGTAACTGTGCCTGGTGTTGACTGTGACACTAAAAATACCACATTCGGTTAAAGTAAACAAGTTTAAGTTACCTGTAAACAGGGTGTTATCCCCACAAGGGGACGACGCATATGTAATTTTTAACTGTGTGTACAAACCGTGTAAAGCATGTAGCTGGAGTGTGAAGTGGGTGGGATTGAGAGTGTATGTGATATCGGGCGAACCTTCTGTGAGAGTGTGTGATTTTGGTAAGACCTTCGTTGAGACCTTTGACAGTTAGTAGTATTGGTCAAACCTTCTGGGAATGTGTGCGGTATCGATCAAACCTTTTGTGAAGTCAGGTGGGATTAGTCACATCTTTTGTGAGAGTGTTTAGTATTGGTACACTTTGCTTTATAGCATTTGATATTGGTCAGAGTTTCTGTGAGAGCTTTAGGTATTGGTCAGACTTTCGGTGAGTAAGGATGGGATTGTTCAGACCTTTTTGTAGGAGCAGGCTTGAGATTGGTCAAACCTGATTGGTCGAGCTTGGAGGGCTTGATTGGTCGAGCTTTCTTTGTGAATAAAAATGATCGGTTGAACTTTCTGCAAGAGTAGTTGGGATTTTTTTTTGTCAGACTTCCTGACAAATTGGTGCGATTGGTCAGAATTCCTTCAGGAACTGGAGGTAGCGGGGTTAAAACTGCACTTTTTAAATTGTAGCATGCCACATTATGAACGAAGCCTCTACCTGACTCTCGTTAGTTACAGGATCATGTGACAACACCTCCAGAGAGACACTGAACTGTGTTGGGAAAGGGTTCAGTGCAGCTGGGGATCTTGTAGTTTTACACATGCTCTCCTGCTGTTTGTTCCTAACTGCCTCACCCTGTCACAAAACAATAAGCAGTTCAACCTGCCTGTCAGGGTTGTGTTGTTTTGAGCAGTGCAGTGAATTGATCTTTCTACTTCGGGACTAAGTCTGGGCAGTATGAGGATTTGATATCAGTATCATCACATATGACATTATGATATCTGATATTATTGCGCATACATTGTGTCCTCAGAAAGGAATGGACAAATCAGTAACCTGGGCTCTCAAGGCAAGCAGATTACATTTCCAGGCTTTGTATTTGTATTTGCCAAGCAGACGAGGTGTAGTTAATGGTCACATGTTTTCTTCTTGTCTAACAAACTGTCTATTTCCTTGTTTTTGTGTGTTACGTTCAAGTGATGATGAGTGATGATAGTTTCAGGAATTTCATCATCATAATGACCAAGGTGGACCATTTGAACATCAGCTTTAATATTGTTATAGATTTAACAAATAAATATGTCTATATTAATCGATAAAGCAAATACTAGTTAACGATAAAGTAGTAAAGTAGCGCTTTGGTTCCTTTCGATGCCGTACATAGCCACGTTGGTTTCATGTCACTCCGTAAACTAGGAACGAACTCGTAGGCAGATTTTTTTAGGCTGTGTTTTCTTTAGCTTTTCCTGGTTAGAGTCACGCAGAAATACCTTCTTTGTCCTAAAGGTAATAAATAAGGTGAACTAATAATAAGCTTTTCACCAGATAACATGCGTTATTTATAGCTAATGTAATAATATAATAGTCTCGAATTCAGCTTTTTTAAGCATTTCTGACCTTTTTAACAGATTATTGATGAAAATAAATAATGCTAACGTCTAGTGTTAACAGCCGACGCGTAACTAGCTTCCAGCGTTTCTTTTCCCCATTGTAATGATGTCATGCTTATACGACACACAGTACATAGGCCCCGCCTCCTTTTCTTTCGAAGGCCAAATCTTTAAAAATCAAGAGCATGAGAATTATAGCTACACAGGTTCCTTGATTAACGTAGTGTTAATGTTGAATATTAATTCAAGATTTTAAGTTTTTTTTTTTACAGTGTCTTCTATGAAAGCCGTGTCAGAATGTCACGTGTCCTGTGGTCAAATGTTGCTTGGGCGTTACATTGTCTCGGTCTAGTCTTTTATTGTTAGCATTTCATTGTTCGTCCCTGCACGTGACCTTCAAATGAATTGGCTGGACATTTCTTTTCTTTAGAGAGAATTGCTGCGTTCATCCGGATAATTAGTCTGTCGTAATTTTAAATTGTTTTATCCTGTTGGTTTCCTGGCAACAAAAACATTGGACTTGAAGCTTTCACTTCAACGATTGTCCAGATTATTTTGTTCACACATTTTTGAGCAAATTGTCATATTCCTGCAAAGAAAATACATTTATTCTACAAGAACAAATCGCATTTTATGCATCAGAGCCATTGTTTCTGTTCTAATTGCTGATTAACCCACTTAACTGTGGTTTCTAGACTGATCCACAAGTTTGTGTTTCACTTTGCCCTAGTCACCAGGCGCAGCGTCATGTGAGCTTCCTGGAGCCTTCATTTGTTTTTGCCAGACCCAAATCAGATTTATTGCTCCATTCTGCACTCCTCCGCCTCTCAGAGCCAGGCTTGTTCCTCGACCTATGAACGACGTACTCTAGAACTCAATGAATGAACTCTTTGTGAAATTATATTGTGCGCGTGTATTGTTATGGTTCAGCCAAACCTGGAGTAAAATATCTGTATCAGATCAGTGTTGAATGTAGGTCAAAGTTTCCTGACCTTTTTATCGACGAGGCTTCAGCCGTGTGTGAAGACAGGGCATGAGGGGTATGAAGACGGGGCACTTTATATGCAACAGTATTTTCAATAGACTTCTAAGGCCATTTATGTTGCTGTAGCATGCAAAGAAATACCATGTCCAAAAGTCTCAATCGATCTAAAAGTCTTGTGCATATTATTTTTATTGACCTTTCCTTCCACTTGGCTTCAAACTAGCCCAGCTCTAGCTAGGCATTTGTCCACCGAACGTGAATAGATGAGATGCTACAGTTTGAAAAGTTCACATTATCACAACATAAATCAAGACAATGTTGGAAATGTATAGAATTTATTTCAAATCTCGGCACATACATAAGTTCGTGTAACAAAAGGATTTGTTTATTAACAGAATGTTTTAATATTTATGATATTATAAACTGAAAGAGAGCGGCTGAAAATAAAAGTGGCATGCCGAGCCAAAAATACCTGACCCTCGTACCTACGTATGTGGCTCTTCCCCAAACTGTTCCCATGAAGCTGGAAAGTTTTGAATTCTCTGACATTACAATTTCTATTAATTGGAAGTACAAACCTGTTCCAGCATCATGCTTGCAGTGGAAGAACTCGAGTGTCCTATGCAGAGCGCGACTCTTGCCCCTTTTACACCGAGGCAGTTTGAGTGCTGGTTCAGAGCCTAATTTAGCACCAGTTCTTTCTTTTTCGACAGCCAAAGCACCGGCCCTGAACCAGGAAAAGTGGTTCTTAAGTAGCACCAAAGCTTTGCTGGTCTAGACTTAAAAACCGCTTGTGTCAGGGGCTGGGGGGGCTACCGTTAGCGCATCTGATAATATACCAATGTTTAATACACTTTTACTTTACCGCGATATGATACATTATCAGCACACATGATAGTAGGTAGCTAAATGCTAAGGCTAGCTTTTTCTGTGTTAATGATAAAATAATGTTATGTACTTTCTCAATTACAACCTTCGTTTATACAAATTACATGGAGCTGCACGTACACGTTGGATTCGCCGCGTTTGGATGCCAATGTAGGTTCACAAAGCCATGAGCATTAACAGTAAAGCAACATCCGCCATTGTTGTTGTGTTTGTCTTTGCCGCTGCTGCGCTAACGTTGCTGTGTAACGTGACACGTATACAGTGACGTCAGACTCGACACTGTGACGGCTCTCTAGCCCATTGAAAGGCAAACCAGTTTTTAGAAGGATCACCAGTGGAACCAACTTTGAACCAGCACCAGTGCTAGCTCTGAACCAGCACCCGGTTCTTTTTGGTGGAAAAGGGGCATCTGAGTTCACCACAGACCTCCTCACCATCAGTGTCTGATCTCACTCATACTCTTATAGCTTAATGATTACAATTCCTCACAGCCACGCTCCAACATCTAGTGGAAAGATTTCCCAGACAAGAGAGTGGAATTATTATAATAGCAAAAGGGACTAAATCTGAAATGAAATGGTTCAACGAGCACATATGGGTGTGATGCTGAGGTGTCCAGAAATGTTAGCCATATTGTGTACATATTGTCCTAGCAATGTAACTTGGTTCTAATAGCAGTGGATTACACAGCTGAATGTTTTTAGTGCCGTCACCAAGGGCCATGCAACAAGTTTGCAAGCAGTTTGCTTTAGGGCAGGTCCAGAGCAAATATTGTGAAGAGTAATAGTTAAACACAAGGAATAATAACTAGTGGAGTGTGAGGAGTATGATCATTTAAAATAAGGTATTTTATTTGTCCCACTGAGAGCAGAGTTCTAAACACATTCTTGTTGTGTTCATTGCAGTTGTTTGTTATAAATTGTGCGTAGGCTGGGAACTTTGTTAGGGAAGTGATGTTCCTGTACTGCTGTTCCTGTGTAGCGCTGTGTGCTTTGGATTGTATTCAAATAACTATGGTTGACATGCATTGGTAACTGAATTAAAGTTCAAAAAAGGATGTGTTGTGAAGTCAAATGATGATTTTTTTTTTTCTTTTTTAACCTTTGTGTTGCAGGTGTATAAGATTCTGGTGAAGAAAACCCAGGATGAGAGCTGGGTGGTGTTCCGGCGTTACACTGACTTTTCCAGACTCAATGACAAGGTTGGCCTTTATTGACATTTTACTGACATTTTGTCAACACACACACAATGCTGTGAAGGTTCAATGTGTTTAACATCCTATCGGTGACTCCTTCGTTCAATGGAGTGTTGAGTTTATTTTTGCCTCTTAATTATTATGAGTGGTGTTTTTTTTTTTTTTTTTTGGCTGTTGGTGACTGTGTGAGTAAATGGTCTTATAAAGTATTTAAAGATTATACAGGCTGTTGTATAGAACGTCTCACTCTGTGTGTGTGTGCGCGTCTCACTCTGTGTGTGTGTGTGCGCGTCTCACTCTGTGTGTGTGTGTGCGCGTCTCACTCTGTGTGTGTGTGTGCGCGTCTCACTCTGTGTGTGTGCGCGTCTCACTCTGTGTGTGTGCGCGTCTCACTCTGTGTGTGTGCGCGTCTCACTCTGTGTGTGTGCGCGTCTCACTCTGTGTGTGTGTGCGCGTCTCACTCTGTGTGTGTGTGCGCGTCTCACTCTGTGTGTGTGTGCGCGTCTCACTCTGTGTGTGTGTGCGCGTCTCACTCTGTGTGTGTGTGTGCGCGTCTCACTCTGTGTGTGTGTGTGCGCGTCTCACTCTGTGTGTGTGTGTGCGCGTCTCACTCTGTGTGTGTGCGCGTCTCACTCTGTGTGTGTGTGCGCGTCTCACTCTGTGTGTGTGTGTGTGTGCGCGTCTCACTCTGTGTGTGTGTGTGCGCGTCTCACTCTGTGTGTGTGTGTGCGCGTCTCACTCTGTGTGTGTGTGTGTGTGTGTGCGCGTCTCACTC
Organism: Tachysurus vachellii; assembly: GCF_030014155.1. Lineage (NCBI taxonomy): Eukaryota > Metazoa > Chordata > Actinopteri > Siluriformes > Bagridae > Tachysurus > Tachysurus vachellii. The sequence goes on along the minus strand of NC_083464.1, from coordinate 7,197,938 downwards.
TGTGTGTGTGTGCGCGTCTCACTCTGTGTGTGTGTGTGCGCGTCTCACTCTGTGTGTGTGTGCGCGTCTCACTCTGTGTGTGTGTGCGCGTCTCACTCTGTGTGTGTGTGCGCGTCTCACTCTGTGTGTGTGTGCGCGTCTCACTCTGTGTGTGTGTGCGCGTCTCACTGTGTGTGTGTGCGCGTCTCACTGTGTGTGTGTGCGCGTCTCACTCTGTGTGTGTGCGCGCGTCTCACTCTGTGTGTGTGTGTGCGCGTCTCACTCTGTGTGTGTGTGTGTGCGCGTCTCACTCTGTGTGTGTGTGTGTGCGCGTCTCACTCTGTGTGTGTGTGTGCGCGTCTCACTCTGTGTGTGTGTGTGTGCGCGTCTCACTCTGTGTGTGTGTGCGCGTCTCACTCTGTGTGTGTGTGTGCGTCTCACTCTGTGTGTGTGTGCGTCTCACTCTGTGTGTGTGCGCGTCTCACTCTGTGTGTGTGTGTGCGCGTCTCACTCTGTGTGTGTGTGTGTGCGCGCGTCTCACTCTGTGTGTGTGTGTGTGCGCGCGTCTCACTCTGTGTGTGTGTGTGTGTGCGCGCGTCTCACTCTGTGTGTGTGTGTGCGCGCGCGCGTCTCACTCTGTGTGTGTGTGTGCATCACTCTGTGTGTGTGTGTGTGCATCACTCTGTGTGTGTGTGTGCATCACTCTGTGTGTGTGTGTGCATCACTCTGTGTGTGTGTGCATCACTCTGTGTGTGTGTGCATCACTCTGTGTGTGTGTGTGTGCATCACTCTGTGTGTGTGTGTGTGCATCACTCTGTGTGTGTGTGTGTGCATCACTCTGTGTGTGTGTGTGTGCATCACTCTGTGTGTGTGTGTGCATCACTCTGTGTGTGTGTGTGCATCACTCTGTGTGTGTGTGTGTGCATCACTCTGTGTGTGTGTGCGCGTCTCACTCTGTGTGTGTGCGCGTCTCACTCTGTGTGTGTGTGCATCACTCTGTGTGTGTGTGTGTGCATCTCACTCTGTGCGTCTCACTCTGTGTGTCTGTGTGTGTGCGCGTCTCACTCTGTGTGTATGTGTGCGCGTCTCACTCTGTGTGTGTGTGTGCGCGCGTCTCACTCTGTGTGTGTGTGCGCGCGTCACACTCTGTGTGTGTGTGTGTGCGCGCGTCTCACTCTGTGTGTGTGTGTGCGCGCGTCTCACTCTGTGTGTGCGCGCGTCTCACTCTGTGTGTGTGCGCGTCTCACTCTGTGTGTGCGCGCGTCTCACTCTGTGTGTGTGTGCGCGCGTCTCACTCTGTGTGTGTGTGTGCGCGTCTCACTCTGTGTGTGTGCGCGTCTCACTCTGTGTGTGTGTGCGCGTCTCACTCTGTGTGTGTGCGCGTCTCACTCTGTGTGTGTGTGCGCGTCTCACTCTGTGTGTGTGTGTGCGCGTCTCACTCTGTGTGTGTGTGCGCGTCTCACTCTGTGTGTGTGTGCGCGTCTCACTCTGTGTGTGTGTGCGCGTCTCACTCTGTGTGTGTGTGCGCGTCTCACTCTGTGTGTGTGTGCATCACTCTGTGTGTGTGTGTGCATCACTCTGTGTGTGTGTGTGCATCACTCTGTGTGTGTGTGCATCACTCTGTGTGTGTGTGTGCATCACTCTGTGTGTGTGTGTGCATCACTCTGTGTGTGTGTGCATCACTCTGTGTGTGTGTGTGCATCACTCTGTGTGTGTGTGTGCATCACTCTGTGTGTGTGTGTGCATCACTCTGTGTGTGTGTGTATCACTCTGTGTGTGTGTGCATCACTCTGTGTGTGTCTCACTCTGTGTGCGCGCGTCTCACTCTGTGTGCGCGCGTCTCACTCTGTGTGCGCGCGTCTCACTCTGTGTGCGCGCGTCTCACTCTGTGTGCGCGCGTCTCACTCTGTGTGCGCGCGTCTCACTCTGTGTGCGCGCGTCTCACTCTGCGTGTGTGTGTGCGCGCGTCTCACTCTGCGTGTGTGTGTGCGCGCGTCTCACTCTGCGTGTGTGTGTGCGCGCGTCTCACTCTGCGTGTGTGTGTGCGCGCGTCTCACTCTGCGTGTGTGTGTGCGCGCGTCTCACTCTGCGTGTGTGTGTGCGCGCGTCTCACTCTGCGTGTGTGTGTGCGCGCGTCTCACTCTGCGTGTGTGTGTGCGCGCGTCTCACTCTGCGTGTGTGTGTGCGCGCGTCTCACTCTGCGTGTGTGTGTGCGCGCGTCTCACTCTGCGTGTGTGTGTGCGCGCGTCTCACTCTGCGTGTGTGTGTGCGCGCGTCTCACTCTGCGTGTGTGTGTGCGCGCGTCTCACTCTGCGTGTGTGTGTGCGCGCGTCTCACTCTGCGTGTGTGTGTGCGCGCGTCTCACTCTGCGTGTGTGTGTGCGCGCGTCTCACTCTGCGTGTGTGTGTGCGCGCGTCTCACTCTGCGTGTGTGTGTGCGCGCGTCTCACTCTGCGTGTGTGTGTGCGCGCGTCTCACTCTGCGTGTGTGTGTGCGCGCGTCTCACTCTGCGTGTGTGTGTGCGCGCGTCTCACTCTGCGTGTGTGTGTGTGCGCGCGTCTCACTCTGCGTGTGTGTGTGCGCGCGTCTCACTCTGCGTGTGTGTGTGCGCGCGTCTCACTCTGCGTGTGTGTGTGCGCGCGTCTCACTCTGCGTGTGTGTGTGCGCGCGTCTCACTCTGCGTGTGTGTGTGTGCGTCTCACTCTGCGTGTGTGTGTGTGCGTCTCACTCTGCGTGTGTGTGTGCGCGTCTCACTGCGTGTTTGTGTGCGCGTCTCACTCTGCGTGTTTGTGTGCGCGTCTCACTCTGCGTGTTTGTGTGCGCGTCTCACTCTGCGTGTGTTTGTGTGTGCCTCACTCTGCGTGTGTGTGTGTGCGCGTCTCACTCTGTGTGTGTGTGTGTGTGTGTGTGTGTGTGTGTGTGTGTGTGTGTGTGTGCGCGCGTCTCACTCTCTGTGTGTGTGTGTGCGTGCGCCTCACTGTGTGTGTGTGTGTGTGCGCCAGCTCCCAGTTAAGGCAACAGTTATGACGAACTGAATGGCGTCGTCTGATAGTGCTGCTGCGGAGCAGGTGTTTTAGTCCAGGGCCAGAAGTGTCGTTTTGTTCTGAGGAATTTGATTCGTTCCGCTTCTCTTTTGTAGTGTGAACAGAGTTAGTTCTTCTGTAATCACAGCCTGTTTAAACATGTCCTGTTCTGCTGGTTTTTCCCTTGCGAAGCCTAAAGGCTTTGCCCATTCTGTGGCTTGAGAATATTTTCTTCAATAGTATCACTACTCTGGCATTTTTAAGTGATTTTGTCAACTTATCATTAACAGCAAGTTTAATTGTGTCATTTTCATTAAAGCATTTGTCACTTTTATTCACAAGTCTAGTCAATAGAGTGAATGGCCTAATGGAGCACTTTTTGCTCATCCACTGAAATAATGCTGTTTTACCATAAAGTTTATTTGACAAAATATACACATCTCTGTTTTCCACAGTTAAAGGAGACGTTTCCTGGGTTCCGTCTCTCTCTGCCACCTAAACGCTGGTTTAAAGATAACTACGATACTGACTTCCTGGAGGACAGACAGTTAGGTCTGCAGGCCTTTCTACAAAATCTGGTGGCTCATAAAGACATTGCTAACTGGTGAGCAGATAACCACAATGACTTCAGTTTCCAGCCTGCTGAAATGTGCATACTTTGTCTTCGTCTTTCGTCGCACACCGTTCTTAATATCTCCGCAGTAATACGATATAAAGAAACACTTATCAGGAAAATAATAAGGATTCCAAATCTACTAACTCACACTCACACACTGTTCCTGTTCCACAATGGCCTGAGCTTATCTGGCATTCTACGCTGATGACATAATTCAAGAGCCCTCTGGCATCCAGTCAGTTACTGTACTACGTCTTAGCTAATGGAACACACACACACACACAATAATCCATCATGTGGGGTTGAATGAATACACTTATCAAGCTAAGGTCATACATCATCTGAAGCTTTATGAGATGCAAGGCTATTTTAGCCCTAAGGACATAATTAATATACTTAAGTGAATCGTGATATTTATTAGCTCGTTCTCTGCTTTCCTTCAATTTTACATTGACGTGAATTAAAACAGTATTAGTCAAAATAATAAATAACTAAATCAAAATAAGTAACTAGAAGCTATGAGTAACTTGGGTGAAGTGTCGAGTAACTGAGGGCCTTTTTACACCTGGTCACTCCATGTGTTTTCTCTGATCCGATAGCTATCTGATTTGTTAAAACTGTTCCATTTACATTAGGCCACATAAATGCGTCTCGGCGAAACGGATATTGATCCGATCTTTCTACTCCTGCCCAAAATGCAAATATATTTTATCTCATTTCCGGGGTAATTAAAATGGAACACGCTTTGGTGTATGCGGTTACTACAAAAAACAGCATTTACTGTTTGCTGCATTTTTGTCGGCGGCAGCAGTGCGGTTTAAGACCAAACCCGCGGCATTTAGACCCGGGGTCTCATTTATAAAACTGTGCGTAGGATCCCTACTAAAAGTTTACGTACGCCCAAAAGCCAAAAATGGCGTACGGCAAAAAAAAATCCGATTTATAAAACCGTGCGTACGCACTCCTCTAAGCAATGTTCCCTTTATAAATCACAGATCACCCGCAGATGTGCGTACGTGAAATCCCGCCCTGTACACGCCCATAAATAGTCAATGCAAATCACTGCGCGGGCACGAGAGTGGACCTCGTTATAATGAGTTTCCTCTGCGCTCTGCGGGTTTAAAAATGGGGTGAGGAGCCAGCGTCTCAGGGGGTAGCCACTGTCGCCTGCAGGTTATAATTATATTAAAAACAAAATTGTTACAGTTTCTACTTTTTAATATTGTTAAACTCACCAAGAAGCCAGCCATCACGTACTGCGCCTGCATTTAGTCTGTTCCCTACACTGTTATGTGTCAAGATAAAGGAATCATGTGTTGAACCAGGCCAGCATGCCACAATGTTTGTGAGGGTCATGTTGGAGTCACATATGATTTTGCACATTAATAGAATGCACATGCTTTCTATTAACATAAGCAAATTCATTTTCAGGTGGTGCCCTTATAGCAACATGAGCGCAGTCAATTGCGCCGATTACGTTTGGGAAACCAGACATTGCTGCAAATTGCATTTTAACTTCGGCCTGTTCTCGCACAGTGTAGGTGAACCTGATGTATCGACTACCTATATTAAGTATACCATTCAAAACGACAGATATTATGGCACTCAGGGACGGCTGTGATATACCAGACCTATAGGGTGAGATGATAGATTCCAATAGAATTATTTCATATACAAAGGTCTTAGAGACAAAGTTGAGGATTACTTATAGTATTTTTTATATAAATAATTTACCTGTCTGCCAATTCCCGCTGGAAACAGCCGGTTGCCAAGAACCCCAGAGTGGTGAGGACTTGTATTTGGACTGGGATGGCATGGTTCCGGCGTGTTGCCCTCTCTAATACTGGACCCAATTCAACACATAGATCTAAGAGCACAGCTCTAGGGAATCTAAATCGGCTTATTAGCCAGGAAATCATCATGGTCCCTGAAAACTCGTTCTCTCCTTATTCTGCCATTGGCGTAATCCTCCAACAGTGCCAGCAGTGCCATCATGAAGCATTACATACCCGGGTCACCGGAGGATTTATATGTTTCTAGCAATTAGACTGATCGTTAACACCTTGACAAAATCACAGAATTAATTTGTGGGCGAAAATTTAAGACGAAAATGTTATAGTGAACACATGCTTCTTCATGACGGTTTTGTAATGAACACCGTAATAGTTAGGACCGATGATGAGTATCGATTGTGCTTCATGACTGTATTGGCAGACTTTGACATTTTATGATATATGTACATTAAGGAAAATATTTCGTTTTTACACTGTGCTCTGCAGTTCTCTAATAAAAGGGTATTTCATGCTATTCTGTATCACATGTAATCTCCTCCTGCGCTCCCGTTGTGGACAATGTGACTGTAAGGCAGCGCTGATTATTCATTCATTCATTCATCTTCTACCGCTTATCCGAACTACCTCGGGTCACGGGGAGCCTGTGCCTATCTCAGGCGTCATTGGGCATCAAGGCAGGATACACTCTGGACGGAGTAGCGCTGATTATTATTATTTTATTTTATTTTTAATACATTTTGAATTACGTTTGGATTTTACTAGATGTATATAGCCTAAAACAATCAGCACAAATAACACTGTTGGATTTAATCTTCATGATAATGTGGATATAACGTATGAAATGGAGTGAAAATTAAATGTCATTAATTCTTATAATCGTTCTTCTCACATGTATTTTCTACAATCTAACTTCAGTTCACGACCTCACCATCTGTGTCGCCAATTCCCTTTGTCTCCAGAATGTGCATACGCACGTCTCAAAGTTTGCTTAAAGGTGCGCACGTTTTCCCGTCAAGTTTGTTTTTTATAGATCACAACCTTTGCGCGAAAACTGGCGTACGCACGTTTTCCAGCCCCGTTTTGTGCGTACGCACGCTTTATAAATGAGACCCCTGGTCTTTTTTACCATCGGATAGCTATCTGATCACAGAAAACGCATGAAGTGACCAGGTGTAAAAAGCCCCTAAGTTAAATGAATGAGAAGTCGAAATAATAACTTGGCACTTTTTACACCTTGCAGTTCAGGGCTTCTGTAGCTTGGAAAGTCTCTACAATAATTCTGATGAATCATTCAACTGACTCAACACTTTCAGCTCTTTTTTTTGCATTACTAATATATATGTATACTATATATGTATGTGTGTTTGCAGCGTCGCAGTGCGAGAGTTTCTCTGCCTGGACGAGCCTCCAGGACCATTCGACAGTCTCGAGGAGAGTCGCGTAAGACGTTTAAAACTTATACATACGTCTTTACATGCAAATACCGTATCTACAAGGCAAGTGTTTAAATAAATTGTTATAAAACAAATGTCTTGTTGCATTAGTACATGATTTTTGGCTCAGCATTCACGCTGAGGTATTTGAGAACCACACATATTACCATAACAGTGTCACTGCTGTGCAACGAATGGTCCATCAGCTAAATTATACACGTGGTGACCTAGAAAATCTGTTGGACGTCACTGTGGCTGAGGCAAAGAGCAAGAAACGACAAAGAAATCTTAATTGTGCCAAAAGCAATACTGTGAAACGGACTTCTTGAAGATTGCTAGCTATTTTTCTCTGACTTTGCTCAATCTGTTGTATAGTATGTGCTTTAGAGACATAAGAGGACCTGAGCCTAGTATTCAATCCTGTGTCCTTGTCTGTTCAGTTCAGTTTGTCCTGGTATCCCAGCTGGCAACATGTCCTCATTGCTTCTGAACCTGAGTCTATAATGAAAACAAATAATGCAATTTTAAACTTTTTCAAATTTGGACGTAACCAGACTTTAAAAATTGAGAACTGAGACACATGCAAATGAGAAACAAGTAGTAGAGAACATAAAAATAGCCCCACGTGAAAGGTTTATCCAGACCACCATACATCCCTTCAGTCCCTTCAATAGCCTTTTGTCCCCAGAATTATTTGTTTCTTGCTTATTTCCTTACCCTTGTTTCCTCTAAGGCGTTCTGTGAGACTCTGGAGGAAGGTAACTACCGGCTGCAGAAGGAGCTGCTGGAGAAGCAGAAAGAAATCAATTCCTTAAGGAAGATGTTGGAGGAGAAGGAGCTGTACATACACCTGCTCAAGAAGCAGATCAAGTAACTGCATTAGCTTGCTGTTTCTTTTCGTCTCGTGGTGTCAGCACGATAAGAAGTTTTAACTACTCGGGTTAATGTGTGTGTTTCAGCGGTGAGTCTCTGACTCCGGAGAGCCTGTACGGTCTGTCTGCTCAGGGCAGTGAGAGCAGCGTGGACGCTGAGAACTCCACGGCCGAGGCAGACCAGGACATGCCGGAGGAGAGCGGGTATGCTGCACTGTTCACA